>NW_019384692.1:394183-425320 GCF_000671375.1 Centruroides sculpturatus | reverse complement strand
CACTCTCGTCGGATGACGGCGGACCCGAGTGTAAGCTGTTCGGGCAAAGAAAAGGGATTGTGATTGGTCGGAAGTCCCCGTCCAAAAACCCTTAAATTGCGGGCCGAACGAGAGGAAAGGAGAGAAGGGCAAGAGACTGGTACACGGTAGTCTCAGGCACTTGGGAAGCCCGCTGAGCGTAAAGAGAGAGTGTTCTCCTCTGTTAATCTTCTCAGGGACGGGTTAGTGCTGAGACCGGACCGACCGTGCAGTTGAGCCGACTCCGAAAGCTGACTGAGGTCTCTCCCAAGAGTATTAGTTTCCAGACGCCAATCTGGCACGTGAATTCACCACGCATGATCTTCCTGTACATATGCTACGTTTATAACTTGTACAACTGTAAATAAACTATATATATATTCAATTTGAGTGTGGAGGTGTACTTTCCGACGAACCTGATTCACTACATCGAGTCGTGATATACAAGAAACCAACTCAACGAGGCGGAGTTGGGAAGGAACATTTTTCCATAAGATCTTCACTTTAATTTTTATGTTAAACAGTAGAATTTAAATGTATGAAGTTATAGATGATTAGTGTAGGAAAGTAAACTAGAAAACGAACATTACAACTCAAAATTCAATTCTTGGGCGAAATGCTGTTATTAAAGAAATAATAATAATAACCAAACAAAATAATGTTTAAAAGCTAAATATACACTACATATACTATACATAATATGATTAATTATTATGTATGCTTGAAAGACTAACACAATAAAGACAGTAAATATAATAAATTATTTCATACTTTATCTTAGTATTTTTTGACGTTGCATCTTTTTAATCTTAATAATGTTAAGTGAAAGTAATGTATTAAAATATAAAGAAATTTGCTTTTAAATCCAGAAATGAATTCTGAAGTTTATAATAAAAAATTAAACTAAAAAATGTTGTCGAACATTGAATTAGTAGAGTTAATTATATTACTTTAAATCAATTATTATTTAGAAGTTTTAAATCGATAAATTGATTTTTTACGATTTCTAGATAATAATTTATGAGTTTAAAAGAATTTTTATTATAAATGTATTATATATGATATTTAGATGCTAAAAAACTAAGCATAACGATTATTTTTGATAATTTAGTATTAATTAAGCATGTACCAATAAATTTGGTATAGTTTGGTAATTTTCTTGAAGTTTTTCACTTCTTTGAATTCAAATATTTGTTTTATAATTTCGATTTATTGTTTTTTCATCTGCAGTTTTCTAGTTTACTTTCCTACAGTAATCATCTATAACTTCATATATTTAAATTATACTGTTTAATATAAAAATTAATTAATAATAGAATTTTACTTGTGTAAGTTATATCAAAGAAAAATTCATATAAAATGAATAAGTTTGTGCAATCAACATTAATAGTTAACTCTCTATTTTATAAATTTCATTTATAAATAATCGTAAGCGTAATATTAATTGGTTCTCTGTCAATACATTGCATTCTGTTACAGGTTAACAGTAATTTTAAATTTTAACATGTTTTTTAAATAAAATATCGATATGTCTTTCGAGTTAAAGTAAATTTCTATATAAACATTTAATTTATATAATAGTTTATGTTCAGTTTATCTGGTAAAAAAATATTCAATTTATATATGTAGTCTAGTGGATCCCTATAATACACTCTTAACGAGGTTCTGAGCTTTCATAACAGTATATAATAGTTTTTCACTTTATATGGATCGAAGTTATAATAAATAACTTAAATGATAAATTGTTTCAATGATCAAATACATCATCTCGTTAAGAAAAATATTTGATTTGATTTGATTTATTTTTTAAAACGTCAGGGGTACGTTTTAATATCATATAGAAATACCCATCACTATATCAGAAAATAGCAAGATAATTTCTATTTTTTCGTAGCATTTGTCAATTTATTTGACATATAAATTTTTTAATATGTATTAATTTTAAAGATTTTTGCACATTTATTCACTTTGAAAGAATGTATCTAACTCGTAAGTATAATGATATGCTTATAATAAAAACATAAATATATATGCTTTTTCCTGTAAACTATATATATATAAATTCCAGAATCAAAGCAGAATAACAGTATTATCTTTAAGCTTCATTCTTTAGAAATAAATCAGTGACAAATGGTTGCTCTCTCAAACAAATATCAAAATATATTAAATTTAGTGATTGTATTGACTGGATGTTAACAATAAGACATCTGAAAAATAGTGCTATGTTGATAATGGAAAATAAAGATTAATCAGAACTTCATGTAACATGATAAGTTTTTGATAGAAAAAAAAGTATCCATTGTTATAGTCTAGAATTATAAATAGATCTTATCTTTGATTAAAATTCTAACCTTAGCCATATTTTATTCTATAGAGTTTTAAATAAATGAACAAAACAAAATTTAATTTAATTCAAATAAATGATATTTATTCTTAGGGATTTTAAGAAGAAATATATTTAAAAAATAAATAAAATTTTATTTAATTTTATGATTCTTTATTGTTTTGAATGTAACGTTAAAATTTTTTAACTTAATCTTGTGTAACATGAGAGAATTGAAATATAACATATTAAAATAGTTACCTTTTTCTAAATTTAAAGAACTATAAAAATCTTTTCTGTTGAAACTTAAGTATTATAAAAGTTTATTTTCTTTCTCTAAAAATAAAAATCTATATAATAGTTAGGATTTACTGTTAGTATATTTTTAAAGTTTTGATGCTTCTAATCTTTAGATTTGGAGGAAAGACCAAGAGATTGACAGTAAAAAATAAATGAACCGATGGCAATAAATGTTAGAAGGATTTTATATTTTTTTTATATAGCTGACAGAAGCAGATTTAGTTAAAGCAAAAAAAAATAATAGTAACTTATTAATATGTACGTAGAAATGATTACTTTCTTAAAGTAGTAATGAGATTAATCCATCTGTAGAGCGCTTATCGCAATTCTGGAGAATATACGAGCTTTACACTATACAAAAGATAGAAATTAAATTACAAATTTTTAAATTAAATTTTTAAAACTTATATACATATTTGAATTCTGTTTTCCGAGAAGTTTTTAAATATTTGACAGAGAAATATTGAAACTATGCATATTTTTGTTTTTTTTTCTTAATTTTAGATATTAATTTGTTAATTTACTTTATATTACTGGATCATGTTAACAAATTTAATTACTACACCAAGTAAGAAAGGAGTATATTTGTTTATATGGAAATTAAATACAACAAAATATTTTTTAACAAAATATATAATTTTATACCTCTATCTTTTTCTGTTCAAAAATGCAATTTACACAAGTATCTACATTATTACTATAGTTATCTGTTCTTGTTTTTTTTTTTTTTTCATTTTTACTTCGCTTCAATTTTACTATTTTACAAAATTAGTTTTTATTCATTTTTAGTTATAATTGTGAAAATAAAAATGTTATTCTTTTCCAATTATTTTATTTCTTTTTTATTATTCTATTCATTTTTTTGTAAATAAATATTTTATAAATAATATTATTGATTTATTTGCAATATACTGTATAAGATAAAACATAATTTTTATTTCTGTTATTTTATTTAGAATGTTTTCGAAAACATCTGTTCTTAAAAGACATTTGTTTTTTCTGAACATAATTTATTATATAAGCTAGGATTTAACTCTAGTCATTACTTTTTATGAGGATTGTTTTATTGCTGACAAGAGCAGCAAAAGTATGTTTAAATATCATTGATTTTAAGTTTTATAAAAATAAAATGACTCGAAATTATTACTTGATTTTATACCAATACAATTCTATGGAAAGTTGATTCCAACAAACATTAAACATAATATAAAGACTTAAATTTGTTGTACATTTCAAAGGTTTTTTTTTTACTTACTTCACATATTTCGTATTTAATGTCGCAATTTCTTCCAATGACTCTTCTAAATCACTAATATAAACAATGACTTACTAATGCATTACGAATATTTAGTTTATCTCAAATCTTAAACGGTGAATTGCATTCTAAGCGCTATTAAAATTTATATATGTCGTTTAAGATTTTACTTTGCTATCTTAAATACTATGATAATGTTCAATAAATTTTAAATTTTATTTATTCTCATAATTTATCGTAGTAACATTTTAAAATATTATATTTAAATATTTCGAAAAATTTATATCGTAAATTTTCATATCAGATGATAGAAAACCTATCAAATTTTCTTCATAGATATTAGTATTAAAGTAATTGATAATAGAGAGAAATAGAAAAAAATACTTTAAAATATTAAGGTATCATTTCTCTTATCGTATCATAATTTTGTATCTAATTTATATATTTATTTAAATTTTTTGGGAATATTTAAACATCAATCTGTAGTATTAATTTAATTTTGAAGACATAACATTTATTTGCACTTCTTAATATTAAATTATTTCTGTTAGGGTTACTAAACATTAATTATTAAATAATAAAAGTTTGTTTATTTTTCAAATTTACCATTTCTAAATTTGTATATTTATTATTTAATTTCTCAATGAAAGATATGTATGTAGAACGTTTTTTTATTTCAGTGTACACTCTCGGCTATAATTTGCAATTCTGTCTGCAGGGTTTAACCTGTTTTTCCTGAATTCATAAATGAATTGATCGACAAGGAATCAAAAAAATTAATAAATGTCATTTGGTTTAGTTTAAGTATATAATATATGATTCTATAGAACAATCGAAGTTTCTATCATTTTCAAATTGTCAATTCAGAAGTTATAATCTACAAATTTTCCTGTTTATTTCAATTAAATACTATATATCATTTACCTTTGCATTTATTAATTACTCAGAAGGAGAGAAAGAACTAATAGTTTTACTTATTATTTTGAATGTTTCATTACAATTAAAAACTGAGAGTTAAGTAAGCAATTATTGCTATTTATTATTGAATAATATTTTAAAAAAGTAGCACAATAGGTCCTTTATCAAATAGTAATAATAAAAGTAATTTGTTTCAATAACATTTTTAAGCATTTGATTGTTTATATTATTCAAATATTTTAATAATAAATTTTATGTTTTTTGTGTCATATTTAATAAAAATTTTATTTCAGTAATGTAATGTAAAGTACGAAGATCTTCTATTGTATTTAATTTCCTTTAAACATTTCTGTTACACTCAATAAAGGGTGAGAAATTTTTTCTAATTCTTTGATAATAATTAGTAAAGAGAAATCTTTGGAAGAATGCCAAATATGAAAGTAAACGTCTTGAACTTCCATAATCAAAAATAACGGGACAATAAAATTTACTACTTAGACGAGTGGAGAGCTATTTTATGCCAATGAAAGTAAAAGCAAACGTAATAAATAGATTTCGGACGTAAATCAAATGTTTTCGCGACGTTTCTAAACATTTATACATGTATACTTTTTATATATTTTATATATAACAATTTTTTATTTACTGCATTTGTATGATAGAATAAACAATTTTCACATCGTAAGAATAATAAAACGTAGATTTATAATAATTATATAAACGAAAATTATATTAATTTATGAATTATATATTAGGCTAAGTGTTGGAAATATATGAATTATAATAGCTTTTACTTTCTGAGTTTTGAATAAATTGAAATATAATTTTTATAGTCTAAGTGAATTAAAATTGAATTCAAAAGAATATGTTTTTCAGCCTGTGTTTAATAATACAAAGGGGTCGAAAAGTCAATTAACCGTTTTAAACTGAAAACGCTTTATTATAGTTTTTACTGCAAAATTTTTAAATTTTTAAAATGAATAATCTATTTCTATAAACAATTAATTCCGTTCGTTCCTATAAATTTTTAGTTTTAAATTCGAATATAAATCTTGAATAACTGAATTAGGATTCATGTTGTATATTGAGGTATTAATAATTTTCAGTACATTTTCATGTTAGAATATAAATATTTTTATTATTTTGATTTTATATTTAAATTTGTTTACACAAAGCAATATTGTCTAATCAAACCAAACAATGTATCAAGACATTAAATAAAAAATAAACAAACAGTACATATATATTACAGTCAATGATGTCATGTATAGTTTCATATATTGTTTTTTTTTTTAAATAAAATTTCATACAAAGTCATCTAAATATTATATAGTTTTTAATATTATTCAAAAAACGATAAGTTATAAAAATATTTATAAGAAAATGTCTTTTATAGTCAAGGGTGTTCTTCAATTTACAAAATGAATATCACCAGCAATGTTCTCATATAATGCAGTTTTCAGTTCATAAAATAAGCTATTTCTTATATATTTCACTTCTTCTCTTTCTTATATGAAAAATTTAATATTGAAGAATAACTTAATACAGACGTTTACTAAACGGAGTTTATTAAACGATTAATAAAAATTATTTATTAAAATTTAATATTAATATCATTAAAATTAAAATATTAAAATCATTAAAATCATTAAAATCATTAAATTGAATATAATTTTTTTAAAATAGACTGTAATATTTTTGAAGATTTTTATTTTATTCTTACAGTATCGAAGAGTGCTCGTAATTGTAATTTATCAACTCTAGATAATCTAGTTTGACTTCGAATTTCTTATTTTCTTAACATCTTTCTGTAGAAATTCGAATTAAAATAGTCTATTTACAGGAAACATATTGACTGTCATATTTTGGTAGCAATGAAATAATGGTGTGATAATATTTACAACAAAGATTGAATAGTAAATTGACAGGTTTATCATAAAAGCATGTATTTCCTTTAAACTGATTTAGTTTAAAGAAAATACATGCTTTATAATTTACAAATGACAAAAACAACTCTGTTTCTACTGAAAAATAAACATTATCACAACAATAGTATATTTTTACACATAATAATTTTATTATAAAATGAATTTATAAAGCTTACTAAAGTTTATCATTGATAAGAATTTGGTATCATATACATTTATGCTACTTGAAATTATAAACATCTTATGATTCTATTAAAAATATACAGTGTGAGACAATCATAAAAGATAATCATAACATAAATCTAACAGCTTCTATAAGACAGATGGGAAAAATTCAAAACTTTTCAAATGTGGAGTTAAAAATTACTTGCTTTCTCGGAAACATTCTCTTTCGTTTTTCATAGATCTCGTATTCTTTATTGTCATCTCTTCCCTTTTTTATGCTTTCATGAAAAACAGAATCCTATGGTATCATAAAACAATATTTACAGCTATGATTTTTTTTATTAATATTATATAAACATCCAAAATTCCTTAAAATACAATATAGTTCTGTTTTGTTTCACTATAGAAATCAAAAAATAAATTGAATAGAAACCTCCTCAAATTTCGAAAATAATTTATATAAGTTGACAAAAATCAAATAATTCAGACATTATTATAGAAAAACAAATTTTTTTTTTAAATTGAAAAATGATTTATAGTTCCTAAGTTACAAACTCTCTAAAAATAAACTTCAAAATTTTATAATATAAGATATAATTAATGTTTCTCGAAAAAATGAATTTAATGACAGAACTATAGAGAGATCTTTTTGAAAAATGAAGTTTAGATCTGAAGAATTTCGTTATATAATATTTTAGAAAAAAAAAATTATATAAATCCTTTAAAACTACCCAAAAGGTAAGAATTGAAACATAAATGAGAAAAACTGTTTCGATATTAGACAAAAAATATTTCTGGATCCATACTACAGATATTTTATTATGATTAAGTTTTCTTTTGTATTTTATTATAAAAATGAAACTTAATATTTGAAAATATCAAATCTTTTATTTCTATTGTTTACAGTTTTTCTAAAAATCGCTCTATTAACAAAATACACATATTTTTATAAATAAAATGTAGAATTATAATTATAGTTATATAAATTATAATATAAGTATAACTTATTCTATAGAATTTAAAAAAAAAGTATAAAGATATAGGGGAGATCGGGGCAAGATCGGCATGTTAAGCTTTACTTAAATTTTGTGTAATAAATACTGCTGTAAACTGAAAAAAACCTTTTGCATATTGTCTATTGGAATGTTACCTTACTATAGAACTGGTTAAAATCAGTTTGGAAATAAAAATAATTAAAATAATTACAACTTTACAAGAAGAGAGAAATTGACGAAGTTGCCCCGGGTATAGGGGCAAGATCGGCAACTTCTCTCTTTTTGTAAAGTTGTAATTATTTTAATTATTTTTATTAAAGTTGCCCCTGGTATAGGGGCAACAGTAATGGGGCAAGATAGGCACGTATATAAAATTATGTTATTAACAATGTATAAGTTGGAATTCACTATTAAAACAAAGAAATACAAATCCAACACCCATTTAATATTATTACAACGAAATGCAAGTTCAAAGACATATATACATGAATAACAAATGCAAACATGTTTTCATTTATCATCTGTTTGATTTTTATCCTTTGCTTCTAATGTGGCTTTATGTTGCCGATCTTACCCCGCTAGTCATGATTTCGAAACATTAAGTACAACCCTGAGAACAGAATGCCAAGCCACGATCTGGCCACGTGAATAAGTTGAAGTTACATCCTTCTAACAGGAAAAGTAACTTTCGTTATCATGGAATTATAACAAAACCTGCCAATTCAATATAAATGGAAAAAAAATATTATATGGAATTGAACGAAAATGAAAATTTGCTTGATAATTCAACTACGCTTGTTGGAGAACAATAAAAACACTACACTCAACAAGCCACCAATAAAACTCAACTGCCTAACCTATAACCAAAGTCTCCTTTTAATTTGTTTTTTAAAAAAAGCGCTTGACAAACTTGCCCCGCATGCCGAAGTTGCCCCGATCTCCCCTAATAATAACGAAAGTAGAATAAATAATAGATATTTAATGTTCTACAAAATTTCAAGAAAACTTTTTATAAGCGAATAATAATTTTAATTTTTAATGTTGAAGCATGCCTCAAATTTCACTTATGAAAACTTTGGATAATGAAATATTCTGTTTGGATTTCATTAGAATTAATTCGGGATTAAAAAATCGTGTTTTTTGGTTTATTTAAAAGAATAGCATCGACTGGAATTAATGAATTTAATAAAGTATTAATTCAGAATTGAATTGATTAAATGAATAAGTTCAAAGAACATTAGTTTCTAATTGCAAGAAAAGTGGAAATTAAATCAATAAATAAAATAACTTTCAGATAACGTATTTATATTACTACAGTAAATAAAATGAGAAAATAACAGAAAGTTTAATAATTCTAGCATGTTAATTGTACTCAGACATAAGGTAGGAAGATAAGTTTTTCTTTCAATATCAGGTTATAGTTTTTATTTTATCATGATGAATAATTTCTTACATCTCTTCATCCTTTTAGAAGTTTGACCTATGGAAGAGTAACAAAGTATCAAATTTGGTTTTTCTTGACAGACGTTCATCTTTATGCCACACCTCCGTTCGATTAGTGAAGAGTCTCTTGTTTAATTTAAATCGCTAATTTAGAAATCTTGAACAAATGCTTTCAAGTTAAGAGTTAATGACATTAAGGTTACTTGTCTAATTTGTTTCTAAAGGATAAGTTTTCGGTTTATTTTAAAATTTTCTAAACATTTTTAAAGTTTGAATACCATTTAGACGATATGATGTATTCTAATTTATAAGCTAGAAATTACATAAAAATAATTTTTATTGCATTTAAATTCCTTACAATAAATTCTTTTATGAGGAGCATTTACAAAGGATGAGTAGCTAGAAAGAATTAGATATTGTAAAGTAAAATTATCCACTGAAAATAATATTGTTAAATAACTGTTATTTAAATAATATAAAATAAATTGCCCATTAAAGCTTTATTTTTATTATGCCGTTATTTGTTTTATTTTTTCAAAATTCCAAGAAATTATTTTCAAATAATTCTCTATTCTTAGGATATTCGCACAACAAACAAACAATTTTTACTTATTTTTATATGTTTTGATGAAATGAAGTATTTGAATTTTAAATTATGATGGACTTTAATATAGTTATGTAGATTTTAAAAAAGAACTGTAGATGTGTTTTATCTTTAAAAATTTAGATTACTTTGGAGCCCATCAAATAAAATAGTCTGTTAAATAAAATATTTAAAATATATCTTAGAAAAATTTTCGAATTAAATAATATTACAAATATGAATATCTACTGCAACATAAACAAGATTTTTACTTTCATACCTGTTATATATAACAGAGGGATAGTATGGCGATTAGTCAGAAAATGACACCTTAAGATTTTTACGTTTCTGGACTCAGAGGCCCTTGAAACGTAGAGAAAAGGAAAGATTCGGGGAGGAGGTAATTTCTGTATGTATAGATGTGTGGGGGCACGATTTTGTTCATCCTCTTTGAAGCTTAATAACTCCTGTGCTTTTTGTCGAAAATTTCTGCAATTTTTTAGGGAAGTTTGTTTGTTAGGGGATTGATGCTATTAAATTTTCGTAGTTAATGCTCGAGAGGGGTGGGATGATAAAAAGAGTGTGTGTATCTCCAGTATGGTCTGACTTAATGACAATTTTACTCTTCATTAGCATTTACAATTTTTCATAAAAGCCATCCCTACTCTCAAAATTAAGCTTTTTGCCATTTTATAATAGTTAAAAAATATTAATTGTTTTTAAAATAAAATATCATAATAGATGATGTCACCAAACGTTGCCAAAAAAGTTAAGCAACTCGTTGCTGGATATTTTTATTATTTTACTAGAAAATTATGAAAAATTCACATAATAATTGAGTTGAAAAAAATGGTTGTTTAAAAAACTCAAATATTAATATAAATACTCAAGTTAGAGATTTTGTGTTAAATATAGCCAAACGTTGTAAAATAGTCATTAAAATCAATATATTTAATATAAAAAATCAGAAAATAAAACAAAATTATTAATACTAATGTAAATTATTTAGTTACAGCTTAAATTATTAATAGTTAAATAAGTATATAATTTATCGTATCGACAGACGGCTGTACAGATTTTTCAATGAAACTTAATAATAATTTCGATATATAACTTATACAAATGTCACAAGAATGAAGAATATTATTACTAAAAAATTCTATTTTATGTTTTATCGAAATGATGGAAAAGTTGGAAAATTGATATATCAAATGGTTAAATATATCAGTGGAACAAAAGTCTTTTGGTTTGATAAATGTGTCTAACTGTCAATACTGGACCATCCTAACTGTAACAAACATCGTTCTTGTCTAACATGTTTTACGAGATACATTTATTGTTTTCATTTTGTTATAAGTTTTCGGAAATTGATCGAAGAGATAAAGCGGCAAAATATAAGTTTGCCAATCATCGGAAAACGACATTCACTAGACTTCTCATCGTATTAAACCAAGTGAAATTGTTTGGCGTGACTTCAATTCATTTCTATTATCTAATTTATTTCTCCGAAAATAAGTTGGCTTTAGATACCCAACTTGTTTTCGGAGGAACTCTAGGGTTCCAATGATAAAAAAATTTTATCGGTGTCGAACCCAAAATCTAATAATCCTTAGGAAAATGGGACCTGTAAAGACTCTGCACTGCTCACATTTCTGGAAAATAAAATTCACTGAGTCTAATTGTGAAAAAATTGAATCATGTATTTGATTCTTTCTTGAGTATTTGTTTCTGTATTCAAATACTAAAGCATTCATTTCTGTCTGTTTCCCAGATGGTAGCAATATTTGAATAATTTAACGTTCATTTAACCCCATGTGCATGATTTTTAAAAGAGTGGGAATAAAAATTCTTTGTATTAGTTTTTACCGTATGGCCTGAAGGTTTTTATGGATTATTTTTATTTAATATTTTAATTTTTCAAAATCACTCCCATGTACTTTGTTTAGTTTCACCTATAAAAATTTATATGTTGTAATTATGAATACTTAACACATTATTGGACAAAATCCAAAATCTGCAAATTATTTCTATGAAATGAATGAAATGCATGTAATAAAATATAATTAAATACTTATAATTATCATATAAGACTAACCAAATACTATTGTTGAAAGTAACAATTTTCCATAAAGCGTTAGATTCCAATATTAAATGAAGATATTAGATTTTATCAGTGCATAACACTAATAGGGAATATGACCAATTTTACGGCCAAATAACTGTCACGATGAGGAGTCTGCCTATTATCATGTTGTCGATAAGATCCGAGCAACACATTTCATTCTTCGACAGTCAGAACTTAGTTTAAACATGGAAGACTGAGAACTCGTCAACTATACTAAGTCTCCTTAGAGAATTTTAAATAAGCTTTATCTAATTTATCGTCGACGATTTATGTGATTAGGATTGAATTAGATTGGATTAATGGAATAAGGCAACACAAGAAATAGGCGAGCTGTCAAGGAGCGAGTGTTTCATGGAAAGACTTTCTATAGGAAACATGTCCCTATTTAGGTGATAGACGCGAAGAAAACCGATAAACTCCATGTGGCCAGTTGGTTTGTGAGGCGTAAACCAGCGACCAACTCGGTTGTGGTTTATAAACTCTGCTACAAGTGGGCTTTTAGTGATTAATCGATCCTTAGTGTATCTTCACTTTCGTAGGAAATAAACAAACCTCATATGGATAAACATTATTGTCTATAAAAATTCTATCTGAGGAATACTTAAGAACTGCCAAGAAAAGTGTCTTTTACAATTAGTATAATTTGTATACTTTGTCAACACAATACCATTCTAAACTAATACTTAACCATCACGAAAGTTATTAGAGATTCTATCCAGATGAAATCGTAATGAAAATCATTTTTGTAAACTGAATTTTAAACTTTTGGAGGAAAAAACTGGCATATTAATCTATGTCAGTGGTTCTCAAAAAGGAACCATGAAACACCTTAGGAAGCTACAAGGAAAATGTGAAAGATTGGGAGCCACAGAAACTGCCAGAAGCCCGGTTGATGAAAAGCACAATAATTTACAGAATGGGATATCAAGTTTTATTTTCTATTTTATACAAATTAATTCTGTCACATTAATGACGTTTTAATTGAAAGTCCAGTAACCAATTAAACTTAGTTGGAAAAAGAAAAACTTAGTATATATGATAAATGGAACTTAATTCCAGAGATATAATAGAAAGATATAATAGAAATAGAAGGCTCAAAATGGGTGGTTATCCGTTTAGAGTAAACCTGATTCGTGTGATTCTGTGATTACAAATATGACTTGTGAATTTATACAGCGATTTAGCACTTCAAGCGAGGTTCGGAAACCATCCAGAGAATTTCTGGAATTTTTTCAAAAAAGAAAACGATACTTATTGGCTTGAAAATAAACGTTTTAGTTCCATTGTCTTGTAATTGTCGTTTCCAAGTTCAGAATCAAATTCTTGTTAACAGTTTGGTAAAAATGTAATTTTTAGATGAAGTGGCCACAAAACTAAGCAAACATTAGAAGATTGTATATGAGACAATATTGAAAACCACTGACCTAGATATATAGAGCAATTGCTATCTTTGCTATGTACAGAATGTTTGAAAGAAATATAAAATAGGATTTTTTGTACGGTTATTATTATTATTATTATGTCTTATTATATTATTTTCCTAAAAATCGTAGTGGTTGAAGAAAGCTCTAAAAATAGTGGTCTGGTTGTAAGCTTTTTATATGTTACTAGTTATTTAAAATAATGGCCTGAACAAATTAGCCTAAAAATAATCATTATTGAACTATTTTTTTATTTTTTAGAAACTTTATCTGTGTCTAAGTGCTGAAGTAATTTACGTATTCAACTATGTTAATGTATAGATCTGAAATCGATTTTCGTACAACTGTCTATCTTATTAAATCTAGTAAACAAACATAAGATGTAAACATTAAGTTTATATAATTTAAAAATGCATATTTAAGAAACATATATTATCTTCGTTAATCCATCATTCACCGAGCAACAAACACAGTTTAATCAAACTAAAATTATATACATGGCAAGGTAATATAAGGGATTAAATAAATCTATAACTATAAAGTCTATATATATTTTCAGTTTGAGTACAGAATAAATGCTTTGAATGCGAAGGACAAGATATGTCAACATTCCAAATAAAAAAAAATCAACATACAGTGTATTTTATATCAATATGATCCTCCTTATTTTTATGCACTTGATCAATTTATATGATAAATTAGATGTTTTATATACTTTATTTTATATATGTGCTTTCAGTATAATTACTTTTTACATAAAAATCTCAAAATTGTTACAGTTTTAAATTTTAGATACCAAAATGTAAAAACACTGTTTCACATGAATATAGCCATGCAAATTTTCTTATTTTACCTCAATGTTGAAACGCTTGCGTTGGTTTTTTTAATGTCCCTTGAAATTATCTGAAATGAGTATGAGAAAGCTGAACCTGTAGCCTAAGTGTGAACAAGGCAAAACCTATGAATGATAGTTAAACGTTAGGCTGCTCAAAAGAAGTTATTTGAAATTTTCTGCAAAATCCTGATGAGTACAGAAGTAAAAAAGGAACTAATTACACAAAAGAAGTTACTTCTAGAAATGAAAGACTGATTTATTGAGAAATTTCTGGGAAAACGCTGAATTGGATGTTTCAAAATTGATTATATGGCATACTGTGCAGCAAAGGAAAAATATTGTGCGCGAAAGAATGACTAATATTGTACATTTGTTTAGCCATCATAAAGAAACCCATCTTGTCTTTTCTAAACTTAATACGGATCGCAACTGGGAGTTGGAAAATACGTGCTAATTTAATCTATTTATATTTGGTTATTTGATAATGACTTATATCGATGTTTAATCTATTGTTAATCTTTTCAGACAAAACAAATTTAATTTAAATAACCCAGATAGTCAAATCTATTATTGGTGTGATCTAAGCAAATAATACCATGGTATTTAACCATTTATTTAATAACCATTTTAAGAATCGAAATTTAACGGTTGCACAGTTATGAAATTGGATGCCTTTAATTCTAAGGAATGCCTAAAATTGCAATTTGTTTTTTCAAAAATAGACAGTACAGAGTATATGTAGTTCTAAATTCAAGTTTTTTTTTAATCATTCCTACGACGATTCCATCGGACAAACTTCTCATTTCAGCAGGACAATGCATCTGTACACAAGAGCTACCAAGGTAAACATTTTCTTCATTCAAAAATAATATAGAATAAAATAAAAAAAAGCTAATATTTGTATTGGCCTGCGATTTCACCGAATCTCTAAACAGGATAGAAATAATGGTTTTCCAATTTTATGCAAACAATTAACTATTTACATATGTTCTTAGTGTAAAGAAGATAATCTAGAAGACTTGGGACAGCGTAGGGGTAGAAACAATTTAAAACCTTGTAAAAAGTGTGAAAAATCGAACTTTTGAAGTCATTCCACCTTCTGGTAATATTGTACGTATTAATTTGTAATTTTCTTTTGATACGAGGGTGGATCAAATATAAACGGTAATTTTTTTAGACATTTATTGATTAATAATATACACAAGTGAAAACTTTAGTTCTTCTCTACATATTCTCCTGCAAGCTCTACACACTTTTGCCAAGAATTTGGAAGCTTCAATATCCCTCTCTCATAAAAAGACTGAGGGCGAGTTATGAACCAATTGCGCACGTGATCCTCGACTTCTTCATTGCTTGCGAATCGTTTTCCTCCAAGTGATTCCTTCAAGGGTGCGAACAAATAATATTCACAGGTGGACAAGTCTGGATTATAAGGAGGGTGTTCGAGGGTTTCCCAGCCCATTTCGACCTGACCTGTTTTTGATTTCCGTCAACAACCTCAGAACCCATTGGGCACTAATTTTTCTGGAGCCAAGATGATCAGTGATAACGGATTGAACGCTCCCATAGCTGATACCTACTTCTGATGAGATTTCTTCAACAGTTAACTAGCGGTCACGTTCAATAAGCTCTTGAACGACACGGATGTTGTCATCTGTAAGGCTTGTCCTTGGGCGTCGATCAGGAACTTCGTTTTTGACACGTTCTCGCCCACTCTTAAATTTTCTGGTCCATGTATACACACGATTCTGAGACAGTGTACTGTCCCGAAACTGTGCCTTCAATCGACTAAAAATATCCGTGGTTTAACACCCTAATTAGTTAAAAACTTTATGATGATGCGTTGTGTAACAGACGAGTGTACATTTTGCTCGGTCATGGCTGTACTGACGACAGAACCGATCGCGCTCGTTAACCAAGCCAGTTCCCCCACTCCTCACAAACCAAACATCAATTGCACTCTACATCATCTAGCTAGGAACTGCGTGGTAAGCAGAATAGCAAAATTACTGTTTATATTTGATCCACACTTGTATAAAGAGCAAATGAAATCCTTTTTGCCATAAATTCTTGTATCAAAAGTGTTAAATAAAATGTATAAAATATTTTATATATATATTTTTGTTCATTATACTTTTTAAAATTATACTTTTTAAAAATAACTTTAATCTTTTTGCATAACTAATAGTTATTTTGTACGTAGTATCAGTTTAAAATAATAAGAAAACTCAATTCGTTATATATAGTACTATCGTCCTCAAAAATGTGTTTGTGATATCGATATAACGGCATTATGTGTACAGAGTTGTCTAGTGATATTATATTTTCTACAACTAAATTGAATTTTAAAGTAAATATTTTATATTTAAATCATTAATAACTTATCTGTTTATACAGAGAGCAGCGTTATTTGTAAAAAAAAATACTATCTAATGACGTTAAAATCCTATTTAAATATTTATATCTTAAAATATTTTTTAAATGATTTTCAATGATTCTTTCATTTTTAAATATTAATTTGCAAGTATTTATATATAGAATCATTTACTTGGATAAAAATTACAATTTGTAATTAGAAGTTAGTTTTAATTAGGTTCATATAACATAGGTTTTCTTTACATTTCATAATTCAATATCATTAACCTATATAAAAGAGAATAAATAGTTTTAATAGAAAATATAAAAAATCGCCGAACTAAATTAACGAAAATTCTGGCAAATGTAAATGTATGCATATTAAATTTACATTTTCCAGAACTCAAGTCCTTGTATAATATTATATGTGAAAAATATGTTTGATATATTTTAAAATCAAATAATTAAAATTAATTTATTTATTTAACCTACAAGTTTAAAAATTCACAGTTCTTTGATAAACCCGTCTAATGTTGTTTAGAAATTAATTAATTTACCATAATAATGAATTGATATAAATATATACTGTATAACTATATACGCTCAATTATTTCAGACAATTCTGCATTATTTCAATCAGTAAAAGTTGAATTTACTAAATTAATTGAATTTAAAATAGTCATGCTCAATGAGAAAATTTTACTTATATCAATCTATAAAGGATAAAAGATAAAACAAGAGATCGTGTACTGTAATTATACTTAATTGATTTGTATTAAATAAAAAAATTCATTATTATACTAGATTTACAGGAATAGAACATGACAATTCATTAATTAAAAATATAACAATTGGTATTGATAGAAATTTTGAAATGATCTTCTATGTATAAATTGTACATAATTTAGTTTATGAAAGAAGCGAATTTAATGATGAGGTTTATTCGCTAAAATTAGCATATTCAATTATAATTTGATTTAATTGAAAGAAAGTCGAAATGAATATATTCTGTAATGTAATAAAGTAATTTGTTTTGTTTAATCTAACAAAATTTCTTGCGAAACAAAACTCGTAAATGGGGATTTACTTTGTTGATGAAAGTAAGAAATTAGAATTTTATTGGATTATAGGATTTTCTAAATTAAATCTTTAAACGTATGATTACAAATAAATTTAATCAAAATAATTTAAAGTAATTAACTTTTGCAACCAAATGTAAATAATTTTAAGCTGTCTATTAGTATTAGAAAATTTGAGAAAAATAAATGTCTTAATTTTGGATTATTTAAGATATATTTATGATCATCGAAATAATTAGTTTTTCGTTCAATTTTGCTTGCTTTTTTTAAATATAATTTTCTTGGAATATACTCTGAAAATATAACAAATTCTACTCTATTGTATGTTAAAATACAGCGTTATAATTATAAAAATTTTAAATGTTTAAATTCTAATTTTGTGCATTTAGTCATACCTTACAGCACATATATGCGATTCGTTGCAGTGAAAGGCAACTAAATGTGATTAAATTTTAAGTTAATTAAAATTAGAATACTGCAAAATACATAAAGCAATTTATAATTTAAGAAACGGACATTACTTAATTTACTATTGAATTTTTCATAATTTCCATATTTCCATATTCCATAAACCATATTTTGAAGATATAATTGTTATTTTTTAATTCCTTACAAACTACTGGTTTACAGTTTATCAACCTTAAGATAGTCTCATCATTGTTGATTGAATTTTTATTTATTTTTAATATGTTTTTTCATTAGAAACGTTTAATAAAATTCCTTGTAAATGAAATGCCGTGCTAATAATATTAGCATTAAATTTTCACACAATTTAATTGGTGTAATGTATGCTTTTTATAAAATAAAATAATTATTTTGAATAAATATTCTTTTAAAGTGCATGTATTTAATTACTCTCTTACTACAAAACGAAGAAATAAGTTTTTATTAGGAATTTATCAATATAGAAAAATAGCAATTATACTTGTAAATGGTGGCAGATTCTAGTAATATGACTATAAATAATTTCTAAAAATATATTTAATAAAATAAACTGTTTTATTTCAAAATAGTTTAGGTTTATCTTAAACGCAGGTAGGCCTACATATAATCAGTATATATATTTGTAAGTTTTTTTTTATGTCGAATATGATTTTAATAGAATATCATTTATGTGTTTTTTTTCCTTTATCATAAACTTAAAAAATTTTTTAAATATAACAACTTCTAGTGACAATTATAGAACTTCGTTCTTTAACTTCATCAAGTGCATTACATATCACATTTGTCATTTCTGGCTGAAGAAATCGACTATATCCAGAAAAAAGAAAGAAAGAAATATGACAGCCTCGTAGTGCTAATGTTATTGAAGATAAAGATTGAGACGATTAATGGAGTGTATTTCCTAGAAGTACATTAAGATGTTTCCTTTTTAGATATTTTACATTCTTCCCTGAACTGTGATTTAATGTTATTTATAAATCATTTTTCTATTAAAATTTAATTTAAGAATATAGATAAAATCTTAAGTAAATATTGACTTACGAATGTAAAAAAATAATCAATTTTCACTTGTAAATTTTTTGTAATTTATTTATGATAAACTTCGGTAAAATTTTTATATATTAAAAACTCTAGATGAAATTATGATATAAATATATATTATACTTTTATAATTATACAATTTAATATTAACATTAAATTTATTCTATGTTATTTATTCGATAGTGATTTAATTTTTCAAAAGACATTTATGAAAAAAGAATTGCCATAATTTTTTACATAGTTCAATGAGAAATTATATAAATATTAAAAAATTTCTTCATACTAAGGACAGAAAAAGTATAAATATCTTATAAATAATGTCATTATTTGTATTGCATTTATTTGTTATAAATATATATTAAATCATCTTCAATCGATCGATTATAAATAATTTATAATTAATAAATTTGTAAAATATTTTAAAATTTATTTTCTCAAAATTGTATCTTATATTTTATTGTATTATACGATATTTTCTGATAATTTCATGATATGTTTTATCTGTTTAAAAATTAATAAAATTTTTCAGGAAATCAAATTTCCATCTCAAAATTTTGATTAGTAAATTCAAATAATTTTTAAATGTATAAAGTACATAATTTTATGTAGTTTAAGTAATAATTTATGTGCAATTTTTTATTTTTCAGTTTACATTATTTTATATTTTTCTATAGAGCTTTTGTAATTTTTCTTAAATCAACAGACCTCTTCCAATAGACATCTTCCGAAAAATACACTAAAATATTATATTTTTGCATTTATGGATATATATATATATATATAATATAACACTACTTTATTATTGAAATTCAGCATAAATTTTCATAATTTTATCATATAGATTCATTATTTTTCAAAAACTATGTTATGACAAAAAGTTTTGTGGAATTTCTTTTTTCAAAATATCATCAATCAGTTCTTTGAATAAGTAACATTGCTTGAGGAATATAGAAGATATGCAAACATCCATTGCATATAAATAAAATGATATTGACAGTTGTAATAATTTAATTGATTTAGATGAGAAAAAATTAATTTTAATATAAATTTATCTTTTAATCGTTTATTGTTAAAGTTAAAAGTTTATTGATTTGTTCAGTACAAATCTTGTATTAAAAAATGATCTTGAACATATGTTCGTAAATTTATCTCAAACGTACAAGAGGAAAAGATTTTTTATTTGGTTGTATTTCGGTTTAAATTTAAAAATTTTATATATAGAAGTAATAAATAAAACAAATAAGTTTTTATAAACTTATTAACTTAAATATTCTTAAACATTTAAAAGTAAGTTTCATATTAAAATAAAATTTTTGAATTATTAAAAGTTATTAAGAGGATTTATGAATTTACATTATTTTTCTACCATGTAATTTTTATTAGTAAATTTTATTTAATTTTCTCAAATATTTTCAAATAAATATAATACAAGTACAATTTGAGTTTTATATTTTTTTTTTAAATTTAATAACATATACTCTAAAAAACTATAAGAATTCAACCATCAGTTATAATAATCTGAAAGTTCAGAACTAATAGTTAAGTAAACTAAAACTATTCACAAACTGTACTGTACATAGACAAAGTTGATGGTTGTGCTGTAGATTATTGTATATAAGAGTTTGACTTTCATTACGAATTATCTTCATTAAAACAATTTTCGTTTGACTTCTGCAGTCGATATGAATTTTTTCTTTTTTCTTGTTCTGTCTTTGTTAGTGTTTAAAGGAGATAAAATTCTTTGTTCATCGTCGTTAAAAGAACATGGTAATTTGTGCTCTTTTCTATTGTGATGTGTACTGCACGAAGAAAATTGTAAGATTTTTTAATAGAGAAAGTTTTTAATTACTCCCTCTTCACTTTCTTGATGGTTCTTGAACAATAAATAGTTCAGCGAGGTATTTCAGTATATTTTTTGATAACTCTAAAGGCTTTCTTATATCAAACCTCAGCTATCGAGGTACTCTATAAAAGGTTTCAATGGTGGTTGTTCTGGTTCAAATAGAATATGACGTATCCTTAAATCGCAGCTTGAGGTTGATGTCATTGGCAGTGATATATTAGGTTCAGTAAGTGAGGAAGCATCTGAGTTGAGTGACCTCGTTGATGAAGAAAGGCAGTTCTTGGATTTTCTAAAAGGCGATTGGTCATTCTCATCTGAGATCTTTTCCTTTAAAAATAAAATTTTAACCATATATGAATTAATAAATTTGTGTAATAAACTTTCTATAATTATTTTTAAAAGATATTATCATATCACAGAAATTTGCAAGTAATTTAGTAAGTTTTATATAAAAATTAAAAATATTTTATACGAGAAATATAGATTACGACATATTTTTTTTTACTATAATTAAAGTTAATACTTTAATTTGTGTTTATGAAAGAGCAATAGAAGTTTCCTATCTCCTATATTACAAAAACATATTAAGTACATAATATATATATATATACACAGATGCTATTTTAAAAAGTAACATATAATTTTCTTGCAGAAAATCTTATCAATCATTTCTTTTATTACAGAAAATTCATTCAGTATATTTTAACTACAGAACTGTCAGTACAAGACAAGATTTCATTCTGATTTGCTCTGTAGAATTTTTTTATTGTACTTTTTTTTAAACTAGACTTGTTTCTTTTTCATAATCACTATCAAATTTATAGCAACTTATTTGGAATTTAGACGCATATATGACTTGTTTCTTTAATATTCAACAAGATATAAAAATCAAAATAACTTGTAAAATATTTATCATGATTATTATATAATAGACATATCAAAGAATAATTTCTACACTTCTGTAGTTAATTGGAAAGACTTGTGGATGAAAATAACTCACATGTATAAAAATTACATCAAATACAGAGTAAGATTCATCTTATTTTCATATAAATGTCCTAATTTAAATAAGGTTACAAAACATGTAAGTGAAAAAAACTAAATAATTTAAACAGAATATAATATATTATGTTAGCTTTCTCGTTCATTAGTTACGTATTTAGAAGTTTATAATAAATAAATTATTAATTATTTATAAAAACCATTTATTCTTGGCAATAAATTACTGTCATTATTATTTTAATAATACAGTATTTTATATTTTATTTTGAACATATTTGTCAAGAATTCCAAAATTTGTTTTATTTAACATTATGTAAAAAAAATCTATAAAATAGTCAAAATAATTCTTAAAAATTATATATAAATAAAGTAATATATATCATAATATATGTTTATTTTTTCATTAGTTAGGAGACATTGATGCCACAAAAATATTCCTTTTTACTATATATAAAAATGAAAATTTCGATTAAAATATGTTAGTTACTTTTGTAACTAATTGTAAATAAATTTTATATAGCATAATATTGGCAAATTAATGAATTACGATAAAAATATCTTAAAATTTCAACTTGTTTAAATAAAGTTTTCCAAAGCTTATTTAAAGTAATTCTTACATCTTTGAAGGCACTTGCGTCATAATTAATTCTTTTCAAAATATCTGGAAATTCACTACTACTAGTTTTATGAACTAATTCTTCAAATTTTTCCGAAAATGTATCACTTTTATTCTTCCTTCCTGTTGAGAAAAAAAAAAATGAAAAGTCACAAACACTTAATAAGTTTTAAATACTGTATTAGAAATTCATACAGTGAAATTCTCAATAACCTTATTTCACATAAATTTTGAAAATCATCTTTATTTTTACATCTTTAACAGACAACTTTTATACTTGAATTTACAAAATATTTATATGCTGTATAAAAAAGTATGGAAGCTTCGATAGATTTTATCAAATTAAAACAATGAATCTAACAATAATCTATTAATTCAGGCATAATGTTATTAAGGATGAGGGCGTAAAGAAAGAAAAATAAAATAAGTTAAATATGATCACCACTATCATAAAAAAACATAAGAACCGATGGCTTTCTACACTTCTAATTATTATTCGTAAGTGAAGAGAGCCAAAAAAATAATAATATAATAAAATAAAATTGATATTAAAAATTCTTTTTAACTAAAATTTTATAGAAATTTTCTACGAAATATTGTAGAAAATTGTGCTTAACTGTATCGTGTGTGATTTAATTGTGAAAAAAGTTACGACAGGTCAAGACTATCGTATAACATCAAAAAAAATTATTTATAATATAAATTTATACCATAAATATTTTATCGTTAAAAGTGCTGAAAATTATAAAAGAAATTTTTATCTACAAATAAAAGTTTATGTCTGGGAAAATATTAAACCGATTTTTAGATATTATGTTTCATTTTAATAGTAATTAAAATGAGAATACAATAAATTTTGTTTATGTTCCTCAAAGTTAAGTGAAAACAAAATTAAAAGATTACATTATATGAAATAGTGCAAAAAAAGCTTTTGTCATCATATCAAAGGCGTAGTACTTCATAAGCAGCTTATATACTCGTACGATAAAACAAAACAAAGCTTTTGCTTTAATGCACATAAAGATATACTAAACAACGTGAAGTGGATTTATTTTAGAAGAGATCGTCTGCTTTAAAAGCTATTTATAAGAATGTCCAGAATTAACAGAATAGTCCTCATAACAGAAATAGTTAGTTATTTATATTATTTTTATAAAGAAATATATCGTATAATAGCATAATATATATACTATAATTAATTAAAAACTTGGATTTCTGACTACTAAAATTTCTGCCATCAAGTTTATAGTGTCAGCAAAAGTTCTACAATTATCAATTATAAAAAAATAAAGTTGGAAACAAAAGCTATTTTGAAACGTGACTTAAAATCTTTATTTTAGTTTCAATTCTTTAATGCTATATATATAATTTGTACTAAATTAATAATAAAGCTAAATATAGATTTTGGCACGTGTTCAATTTGAAGTTTTGTCCTAAATTCTAAGCCTTATTTTTTTACTAAATATATAAGAAAATTTATTTTTGATATGTAAAAACACATTTATCTATTTATTTATTACCGATAAATTAATAAATAAATAAAAAAAAACAAAGAGTAGCAAATCATTTTTCAAATTTAATAAGTTTTAAAAACTAGTCACTTAATTTTAAAGATTAAAAATAATATTAATAGCTATTTATTATTTACAGTTTTCTAATTTATCAGAAATAAACATTCTTAAATGCTTTATAAATTTATTTTCTATTTAAATGTAGAAAACATCAAACTTAATGAAGAAAATATTCGATTTATTCAAATTTATAAGAGATATAATTGAGGGGAAAAATACTGTATATGTTTTAGCTTATAGATTAAAACGTTTAATATATAGATCGAACTTTGAATAGGAATAAGTGTGAACAAATAATTATACAATTACGCATTTGACACAGGTGAAAAAATGCAAATAGTATGAAATTACTTCATAAGAAATATGAGAAAACTTGTTAATTATTTGTTAATTCTATAAATTTAATTTATTGAATTAAAATATTCTGTGATTTACAAGCTACTCTATATGCTTGTAAATCATAGAAAAAATACAAAAAACGAGCAATTATTTATTGTGACGATGTTTTAATTATTAATTAACGAGCTACAATTTTTAGTCATATTCATAATTTATTTAATTTAAAATATATGTTCTCCATCTCAAATTAGTAGTGTCTTGCCCTGTACATCACATTTTCCTGATAACAACAGAGTCATGCCTGGTCGTCTAAATAACTCTATTCAGGAGAAGTGGCTGTTTTTAAAACCTTAGAACTCTATTCGTATATCTATTTGCAACTCCTTACTGCACCAGCATGTGTCAATGATGTCGATTGGTTCTTGTCAAAAATCGCACAATAATACACCACTCTTGCTTCGTGCACTGCTGGATAGGCGCCGCCATTATATTGGACAGTTATCTCCTGTTTCGTGCATTAACAATGTTGCCTCTGTGATGGAAGTTTTGTGTGTCAAAAATTACTACGCTGTTGCACATCTTCCCGATTTTTAACGACAGTTTTCTGGGTTTTTTTGAACGTGCCTTGTAATTTGAAATCTAGAGATGCTTTCTGAGATAAATAACCTAATTATTACAGATTTCAATAGAATGGTGTTTCTCATTATATAAGTTTGGAAAGACCCTAACCAAATAACAAATTAAATTAGCAACAATTTGTATAAAGTTATTTCAAGTTTATCGTATCCAAATTTCTTTGGTTACACAGTGAAAAACGTAAATAATAAATTTTAAAAAAATAACTAAATCACACACAAAATGCAAAGGAAAAAGTATGACTTCACATCATGTGCACAGGAAATGAGCTCTATTGGAAACATGAACATCGGTACTTGCATATGATATTATACTTAAATAGGATAATGCACAAAATGACCACCGCGCACATCGAGGCATGTCTGCACAAGCCGTAGAATGCTGATTGCAAAGGATCCAGTATTTTATTGTCCACAAAGGTGAACGCAGCATGAAGACGAGCAACCAAATCGCTCAAAAGACAAACTTCTACAGTTCGAACATTTACCAAGTAGAAACGTTAAATAGCTACACAATTACCTTTGTTATTACATTCTTGAATTTATCAAGTGATAATGTAATTTGAACAGTATTTATACTATTAAATTAATCAATTATATATGTTGTTAAATAAATATGAATTTAAACATACAAGGGTTAAATTTATCATAAAATATTTTGAAAATTAGGTTAATAAGTCAATCGTATATCATAAAAATTCTACAGAAATATTTAGTTAACTAATCATTTATAAAATATGTGATAATTATAGTTTATTAATAAATACGATTAGTTGTATTATTGTACAGCGTGTTGTTAAATAGCAGTGTTTATGAAGTCGCTGGAAAAAAGTTATCAAGTATAATCAGAGCTTCATTTGCCGTCTTTCAGAGCTGAACGAATGAATTATAGTTTCTTGTTTTTGTTACTGTTAACACACATAATTGGGTAATTTAAGCCAAAGAAAATTCTTATCGCGTCTATATTCTTTTTACTTTCGAAAAATGTGACAGCATAGGATTTTATATGAACACTATTCTAGAATTATACTTTTTTATGAAAATATAAAACAGTACACACACATACACACATACCAATGCACTTTGCAACACAATGCTACAATCGCCTCTTGCATACTGATGTTTATCTGTTTGTAACACCAAAAGTTTATTAAAAACAGCTTTTATATAATATTAAGAGTTATCTAATATTGATCAGTTAAGAATTAATTATTCTGATAAAAATTTTGTTTTGAACAAGACTGAAGCTTGTAATAAGTTTCTTGAAAATTATGTTTAAACATAAAGGATATAACCATTGTTTTCTTTATTTTATCATCAGCATCTGATAAATTATTAATAAATATTCAAATCAAAACATAAATTCTATTACTGTAAAACTAAAAGTAATAAATAAATAAATAAGTTTGCATTTGAAGAATGAAATTCCTTGAAATGACAAAGTAGTTCTAACTCCAATTACTTTTTCTTTTAAGACTAGTTTTTAAATTTTATTATCTACAATTTTAATGTAAATAAAAATAATCTCCTAAGATATATGACGATTCATAAGAAAAATGCATGTATCATATCTGATATTATGTTAATATAATGAAGAATTATAAAAGGTGTTTTCGAATAGTGTCTAATTCTTTTCCATCAAACAGTATGGTCCCGAGAGTTTTTGATTACTAATGATGTTTGATCTTTACAAACATTACTACAATCTTTCATTTGCAAAACAATATTTTATAATTAATGTCTTTAAATCTTTTCATCTTTATCAACTATCTATATAATAATTTATTTATAGTATAAAATAGCTTCTATTGAGAATCATATTCAATTCTATTTAAAAGTTGTATGCACAAGTATAATTGATTTTCGGATAAAATTGCTGTTATTCATTATTCATAGACAAAATTTTATGATGTTGGAGAGAAGCATCATATGTGTATATATTTCTGGAATAAATTTTAAGTTCCGTCTATAATTAGATAGAATTATTTACTTTCAGAATGTTTACAACTTTTTCTATAAAGTTGAAGTATGTGTCTCTTCGCAATCATGTCTCTCTACTCAAGTGTTATCATTTCAAACTTTCATCGTAAAAAAGTATCTAGTTTGTGGACATTTGAATGTATAGCATAATTATCTGTACAATATTTTTTAAATATTTACAACTTTAATATATGAAGAATATTCTATAATTTATTTACTTTTAATAACTGCAAATTTATAAGAAGAAGTAGACCTTATTTTCTTGCTTATACAAACAAGGAATATGTGAAATATTTTTTAAAAATAAGCGTAAATTAAACTTCAAAGTCTTATTTTTACATGAAAAAGATTATTTCATAAGAAATGAAATCTATTTTCACTTTTAATTTTTGTATTGCTAACTTAATACGAATTTATAAAAAATGAATAAAAAAATTCTTTTGCATTGAAAACACTCAAGAAACTTGTATCTAAAACATAGTTCTTTGTTAATAATATTTCAATACAAATTTCTATAAATTAATGTTCAAATGTTATAATTCCATATTTACTCTGTAAATAAACATATACAAATTAAATTTTTATCTACTATATAAAATACATGCAGATTAAATAGTGAATTTTTAATCTTTAAAACTAAAACTTTTTTTGTTAAAGATTATTTAATATTTAACATATTTTAACATTAATTTATTAATTTAATTTCCTTATATATTTAAAATATTGTGATTAATTTAAATACGCTATTATGGAACTTTTACGTGTCAATATAATTTAAAAAAAAGTCTGCATGAAATTGCATATAATATAAAATTTTATAATCCAAAATATTAGCAACCAACGATTCGATTCATAGAAGTTTTTATTACTAATTATAATTAAGTTTTACTTAAGATTATTTAAACTTTTTCCATTACCGTTGAAAACATTTTTATCCTGATTACTCGAGTTAATTTTTTAAAATTTCTTTTATGTAAATCAGGTGTAGCGACATTAAAATCTGCATAAACATTCAGATTTCTTTAAAATTCAAATTAAGAAATTTGTATTGGATTAAATCAACTGACATAATTTAACAGATTGTGTGATTTAGCTTAAAAAAGATGTACTTGTTTACTATTTAAGTATACAAAGAATTAAATTATTTATTACTTATAGTAGATTTTAAATTATAAACTTGAATCTATTACAATTAAAGAATAATTTATTCAAAAACTTTAACGTAACTATAAAATTTACTAGAATTTAAAGAAAAAAATTTTAACAGTCGGCTCTACATTAGTTTTTATCTAACACAATTTTTAATTATTAAAATGAAGCATAAAATAATTACGCTTGAAGAATAATTAATAAAAAATTTTACCTAAAAAACCATACTTTATACAATTAATTTAGAAATATCATTTGTTATTATAGTTTAATTAAAATTGCATTTTCTAAAAATAACTATTATCATTAATTTTCGTTTTTGTTTTAATTAATTTTAAAAAATGAAAAATAAATAATATAAAACTCAAGTTAATAATAATAATTTATATAAAATATAATAATAGTAATTATTCACATTAATTAATAATAAACTAAATATGATCTATAATAATAGAAATGCTATAGCATTTATTTAAGAAGTTTTTGAAATAATTTTATCATTATTAAAAATTATTTTACGTATTTTAGTTTTTCTATGTATTAAATTATGAACTACTTGAAAATTTTTAAAATAAATTTCTATCATTTTTCACATATTTATAAAATTTACTAGAATTTAAATTGAAGATAGAAGTTTATAACATTTTATGTATGCGTACTGTATATAATATCATTTATGACCATTTTGTAACTAATTTTTTTTAATTTTAAAAAGACTTTTTTTATAATTTAATAAATTGGAATTTTTTTTATATTCTAAAAGTGTAATCTAGAAATTAAAAATAAAATATTTTTTAAATTTTAAATTGTTTATTTTCATTTAATGTTTACTAGTACCTACAAGTATTGGATAAACTAAGGTATTATCACGCCCAAAAGTGTAACTTTAATTTGGTGGCTGAATTCAAGCAACTTTTTATTGCCTCGTAATTCTCCTAAAGTAGATATCTGAGATCGTGAAATCCCAATGCATCGTTTTCTTGCTATGAAAATTTCCTCTTGATTTCTTTACAGTTCCAATTTAAGATATTGCAAATTTAAAATCTGAACTTAAATACGAATACAATAAATTTGATCGATCCTTATATGCACTTGGCACCAACTCTTATCTCATCCTATAGAAATTGGGTAAGATAAGAATTACCGCGTTAAGTACTTAAATCTGCGTACCCAAGTTAATTAATTTGACTACTTTAATTTATACTACACAGAGTACTAAACTTTCATTGTGCATTGTGCAAAGTACATTCAACCTATTTTAAAATGTAATAATTTTAATCACTTTTGTAATAAATATTTTTTTAAAAAAACGATTAAATTTACTGCTAATAATGTATTAATTAGTTTTCTATGCCATAAATTTATTAAGAAACCTCTATATATTTATTATAAAATAAATTTATTTCTAATATTAATAGATTCTTGCATTACGAAAAAAATTAATTAATTTATACAAACATATTTTCTTAGAGTTAAATATACCATATTCATTAAGATTTATTCATAAATTATAAATACACTTCATATGTTGTTATTACGTTGTTTAGAAGTTTTAATCCCAGAAGTAATTCAAGTAATTAGGAATGTCACGCCTAAGAAAATGGATTAAGTTATAATTGATATAATACGTAGTTAATTACTCCAATTCTATCTGATTTCTATAAAGATTTATAAACAGAATAATGTAGCAATATAATATGTCAACTGCTAATGAATTGTTTAAAATTTGACACATTAAAAGGAGGGGGATTATAATGAAACATTCTAATACCGATTTAATTATTGTAATTATAATTATATTTTCACTTTATTTAAGTAAGTTATCGACAAATAAATAATTAAATTATAAATATTGCTATTAAGTTAATAGTAATTATTTTTATTAAAATATGCAAAGAAACAAAAAAAAAAAAAACGAAAATCGATTTTATTAAATACTTACTCAAATTACTTGGCTGTAAATTTAATCTTTTCCCTACGATATCAACCGTCAAATATGTTTTCTGATCTTTATTCTATAACGAAATTAATTAAAATATATTTAAAATTACTTTATTCTGAATCAAAAAGAACATCCATTAATAGTTAGTCTTATTATTATTATTTTGTAATATTTTTAAAATATAACTTTTTAATATATAAAGAAAGATTATGTTGGATTAATTATATTTTTCTCTGTTATAAAAACTTTTTGCATAGAATTTTCTACCGTAGGAAATAGTTATAGCAAATATATAATAATGATTAGCTATAAGGCCTGAACGACCTAGCTTCAGATTTCCTCTCTAGGAGCCAAGATTGTGTCTTGGTTATGAATGCCTGCACTAACTGAGGATGAGACGTCTACCCCGTTGGATTCTGCGCTATGTGAGGCCTGCTGAACACAGTTAAAGAGAATGCAATTACCTCCGCGTATCGTAAGATGACAGAGTTCTGGATATATTTTACCCCATTACAATGGGTCTTACAGGCCTCAGTGCTATGTGAATTCTCTCACACAATCTATATAAGAGCTGAAAAAATCGAATACTAAATTTTTATTTTTCTATTGTTTTTCTTTTTACTAAATTAAGTGTAAAAGGAAGTGTGGATTGAAAAAGAAATTTGAAATACATAAATTACAATTTTTAAATTTAATAAATTTTAGAAATTAAGCTTTTAGTTTAAATATTATTATTTATTAATATAAAATTAATAATATATTCAATATTTGTGTTTATGTATAATTAATAAATTATTTCTGAAACTTTGGAAAGAAATTTTTAGTATATTTA
>NW_019384692.1:362671-392103 GCF_000671375.1 Centruroides sculpturatus | reverse complement strand
ACCGATAAAATTTTGACGTTCAGGACATATTTTCGGGTTTCTAAAAATTTAAATGTGATTAATCAATCGATTTCTGTACAGATAAATAAATAAATTTCTAATTCATTTATATTGTATTAGAAATTAATAAATAGTGTGTGATGTTTTAATTATTTTGACAATTAATTAAGCTAAAATATAAATAATTAATTAAGCTAAAACTTTTTATCGACTTCAGAAACTTATTTAATTTTGTTTAACGCTATATTATTGTGTTTTTAATTTATATATAATGTGTTTACATCATATCTTTAAAAATCTTGAGTAAGATCCAATAGAAAACTAGTTTTTAATATTGATATACAGTAATTACTAGTTTTCTAATTTATAATTTTAAGTTTTTGATGTTTTCACATTGATGTGATTATTTAAAATAAATTGTTAAATATGTATAATTTTTTCAAAGTTTTATTCACTTATCTATCATTACAGGAAAAGTCTTTTGTTCAACAAACAATTGATAAGTAAACAATTGCATTAAAAAAATATTATAAAAATATTTTCTATATATATTATATTATACATTCACCATATAAATATTTTCCCCAATGCAATCATTTTATACTTACGATTTATTTATAGAACAAAACACTTTTTCTGTAATAATAAATCATTGAATCAAAGTTTGAAAAAGTTACCCTATGTACTGTTTCTAACTATTTTATATTCTAATTAAAATTAATATATTTCATTATTTTGACAAAGTCGTTGAAGTAGAAAATCGAATTCAAATGGAACTAGAAAACGCATCGCATTCGAAGTTATTATATTTTAACCGAAAAGGATTACTATAATTTATAAAATTGTAAAATTCGCAAGTTGTGAATTTTAAATTTATTTTAAATAATTGTATCTATTAACTTAATTTTAAGTTAATAAATAGTTGTTTAATAATGATTTTTTAGAGTTTTATATATAATTTGTTTCCTAGAAAACAATATACTTAACAATAATGATTATGAAATATATTTTAAATGATAAATAGTTATCGATTATTTAATAATAAAGTAAAAAACTGTTTTATTTTAGATATAAAATTAGAAATTAATGAATATTTTTTAAACAAGATGTCTTGAATTATTGACAAGACTATGTCTTGTTTATAAAATCGTACTGCCTGATGTTCTTACCAGCATAGAGGTATGAAGGAGTACATGTCGAGAGTTGCAATTTGGCACAGAGTATTAGGTGCCAAAATCATTTGCGCATAAAAAATCCAGACTCGTAGGTAGTCGGGGGACGGAGAACCGAATCAAAATAAAATACAAAATGGCGACCCTCTTCTACTGACAGGCAAAACAGCCACCTCACCCCACCGAAGTCAAAGTCAGGTGGGGGAGAGTACCACCCACAGTCATTATAAGAAGTGAACTCTGACCTTAGGAATGAACACGTAGTTTCTTCTATGTTAAATAACATTTGTAATCTAATTTTGTAAATTTGGGAGTGCTTCAAATATGACATTAAAATGGTTTTAAGTCCTTACAGGTGGGTTTTTTTAAACATTATCTACTAAAGTAAAATCGTGGGACCGATAAAAATTTGACGTTCTATTAGGATGACGTTATAAATGGGTTAAACTGTATATTGTTTGTGCAAAATAAAAAAAATAATTTCGGACGATACAATAGTCACGATTATATTTTTCAAAAACGGGAAATTTTCGTTACGCATGGACAAAAATTCAACCCGGGCCGACACGCAACGGAGAGAAATTTCGAAATTGGATAGGTTAATTTCATCGAAGATGCATCGTGGATGATCTCCTGGGCGTGGCCGGCGAAATTTGAATGATCGCGCCCGAAAGCACCGATATCAAAGAAGATAGGAGAATGAGAACGAGACCTGCCTTGAGCATCAAAGTGATTCCGTCTCCGAGACATAGTCTTGTCCCAAATACGGTTTTGCCGTTTTACTTGTTTTCATTCTAGATTTTTTTTTAAAATTTTACTTAATTTCTAAAAGATAATGCTATAATAACTTATACTTTTAAACTATTTTAGTATTAAATATTTAAAATTATTTTAGAATTATTATTTGCGTTATTTATAATATTACTTTAAATTCTTATGTTTTAAAATAATTTATTTAATTTATTTTAAACGAAGTTAATATTAAAAAATACTTTCGAAAAACATAATCATGTTAATTTTGTTCAAATCTATTTTACTGTACTGTACTTCAACTATACGAAATAAAACTTCCTATTGTTTTTTATTAATAAACACAGTAAATAATAATTTTAATTATTTTTAATTAATTACATCCCACATAATTAACTCAAAAAATATAAAAATTAATACACTAAAAATAAAAGAAGTTATATTTTAATCAATTAAAATAAAGATTTTTTAATCAGAATGTCCTTATTAAAGAAATTAATATTGGAAATATAATGTTTTATATTTTATAATTATAATTTATATAAATTTATGTAAGCGAATATATTTTTGTTGACTCAAGCTACGTCGAAAAATACTATTTTAAATCTATTTCATATATCATAAAATATTTCATCATAAACAAGTCCAATAAAGATGAATAGAGATCAACGGATGGATTTCTCTGAAATCAAATCCATTAGCTTTATTCAGAATGAAGGAGGAAACCAGACTGCCTCAGGACTCTTAAGTTGTTAGGATTTCACATTCACATCTTTTTGCGAACTTATTTATTTTGTTGTTGCTCGATTCTTGATAAGTAAATGTAACTTTGTGGAAAAAATAGCATTGCATTCTATTCTCGGATAGCATTCTCGGATATTTTATTTGCCAAGAATAGAATATTCAACAAGTTTTCATGTTATACGAATGATAGTAAGCTACCATATTTTACTTGTTTGCGGATTTTATAACGCTCTAGCACTAAAGACTAGAGTGGAATAAGCACCGATTTATATTGGTTATATAAACCAGTGATTAATTAAAATTGAGTATATAAATTATTTAAATTTATATCACTCAATATTTAATATGTTTTATAGAATAGCAGAAATAATATAACTACTTCACGTAATTTTCATTATTAAATAAGCTTAAGTAAGAATCAAAATAACTTAATAATGAAATATCGACTTTTAATATAAAGTATCTTCTCTGTTTGATAGATAATGAAAATGAATATGTAGAAAAATATATTTAAAAATATTATATTAATAATAAAGTATTGTGTGTCATGTTTTATAAATTTTGATAAATAACTAAATGCTTTATAAACTGTATAATTAATTGCTTGTTAAGTTTGTTGTTATCTCCTATCATATTTTTAACCGATGATGATTCACAATTAAGAAAATTGGCTTTGACACACAGTTTAAAACAATGGTTCCGTGTTTCCGATTTTAGCTTCATTATTCAGTCTCCATTTACATAATCTATTCAAGTCATTCTAAGCGTTGAAAAATATAAAGTTTAAAATTCTTGTAAGCATATTAGACATTAATTTACGTTGTAAATGATATATAAAGATTAATTGTCTGTTAATAAAAGAATACGTCGTAAAATTAAACTGATAATTAATACATAAGTAATCTTTTATAAAATTTAAAATCTTACTTTGATATTTTCCATCATTATGTGTTCATGAGCTACATCTAATTTTTCTCCTGTGATATAAAATGACTTTCCTTCTATTGTATATCTTACTTGCTTATCAATGTCATGAACACAAGACTGTCCTGCAAAAAGTGAAGTTTCTGGATTAATATATTATTAATTTTATCTTGAATTATATTCAAAAATATCTGAAATCATACATAATTTTTCAATACATAAATGTAGAATACAGCGGGAAGACTTTTTCTGTCTCCAAACCTTTCTACTAGTTGCTTTATAAATTTTTTGAAAAGAATAATTTTATTTTCTTAAACTTTATAATATTTTCAAAAAATACATGAGTCGTTTTACAATACATAATTCGAAAAGAACAAGGTATTAACTAGAAAGTGACAAGTGAAATTTGAAACAAACAACATAACAAGAGTTTATTGCTTCTATAAATTTTACGACAGGATAGATATATAAGCCATTTCTCTTCTAAAAAGAACATCATCAAAAAGTTCTTATCCCATGTATTGAATTATTATGACTTTTTTATTAACTCCATAAAAAAATACAAGGATATATTTTTGTGCGACTATTACACTTCTTACGTATAGTATATATACGTAACTTTTTATTCAATATTTTAAAATGGTTTGTTATAATAAATAAAACAACAGCATCAGATTTAGGTTTTAAAAATTATAACGTGTTCGATTTAAACTCTTATACCAAAGAATTATAATAGAAATCGATTAATTCTTCTATTTTATTGAATATAATTAATTTTATAATAAAAATCATTACATAATATATTTATTGTAAATATATAATTCACGTTAAATATAATAAACATTGTTAATATTGTTTTATTATTAATTTCAAATATATGTTATTTATTTAATTAATTTTTCAATAATAATTTGAAAAAAACTTAATTTTTTTTAAACTTCTTAGTTAATGTCAACAGAAAATGATTTTATAATATTTTTGTTAATAAAAACATTCCAATAAACTGAAATACATATATAAATTTAAGATAGTTATTTTTTTGTTCATTATTTCCAATAATTTAAGTAAACTAATATTAAATACTTAATTAATATATAAAATATTAATTAAGTTAATAATTTATATATTAAGTTCTACTAATCAAAACAGTTCGTAACTGTAATCATTTCTGTCTGAACCAGATGTTAGAAAACAATGTTTGTTGTTTGCACTTACCTCCAATCGACCTGGCACAGCACTTGCCCTTGTGAATCAGACAGATCACAACTATCACATTAACCAACACAAAGACAGTTCCGACAGCTGTAACACATATCCACCACCATTTGGAGTTTCCAGTAGTGCTTTTGATTTTCTTGCCAGGAGAGGCTTGTGTAGAATCCATAACCGCAATTTCTTAAAAGAAAAAAAAAACTTTCAACTTTTATCTCAAGATAAATCAATTTAAGTTTACTTACTGTAGTTACGAGCTTATTTTCTTATTATAAGAATATTAATTAATAAATTAAAAATAGGAAATGATTTCATTTGGTTAATCTTCGTACTCTTTAATTAAATATTTCTTAAATTTATAAGCTATCGCTGATAATTTTTTTAATATGTTAATAACTCAGAAAATATTTTTGTAACTCACCAGTGGTACTGGCTTTTATTTCTGATGTGAAATTACTATGTCCTAGATCATTCCAAGCAGAAACGGCAATATAATATTCTGTTCCAGCTTTCAGGTCAACAATTTTGTGATTATGTCTCATCGCTACAGCATCTTGAAAGTAATATGTTTCTATTCCAAGCTGTCTGTATCTGATACGAAATGACGATACGTAACCACCATCAAAGCCCGGTTTCCATATAATAAATATATAATTATTACTGACGTTAACAACTTGTAAATCAACAGGTGGTTCTGGTGGCCCTAACATGTAAACATTTTTAATGGATTTTAAATAATTCTTATACTTTATTAATTAAATAACGTTGATAAATATATCTTATACTGAATAATATAAAAGTATTAGATATTTATACGTGATTCAGATCACCGTCAATGCCTTATATCTCATGAAGTATTAAAGATAAAATCAAATTGTAAAAAATGCATTACTAAAATGCGTGTGTGAAATCTAAAAAATATCAAATTTCTTTTTAAAAAGCTTTCAGGGAAATATAGCCTATATGAAAATCATATAAAATTCTGAATTTATTTCTTCCTATTTGCATTATACTTCCATTTAAAATTGACTTCGACGGTTGGTCTGAATTATTCCGTATATTGAAATAAATTTAAAATTACCTCTTTTGACCAATAAGAATTGAAAAATGTCCTTTCCAAGAGAATTAGTTGCAATACATTCGTAAATACCAAAATCTGATTCTTCCAATTGCTTGACAAGTAAAGTACATTCCCATGTTGAGTTTCGTGCGGAATTTCTTACTTCATATTTTGGACTTCTTTCTAATAATTGCTTTTTATAGGACCAATTGATGGACGTATTGGAATAAGAATCGGCGATGCATCGAAATTTTGCAGTATCTTTTATATCGCTCGCAACTTTTGACTTCATTTGGGATCGTCGAATTACTGGCCTATCTGGTCATACAGATGATATAAATGAATATATTTACTTTCTATTTCAGTTAAATTCGATATAGGTCATTAAATGTTGAATTACAGTACATTTCTTTTCTCGTATTGTAATAATTTAGAATAAATTAAAAATTAATATCTGATTATATTTTAGAATCATCGTTGCTTTAAAGTGATACTATATAATAGATGCCACAAAAGGCAATTAGAGTTGAAAATGAAATTAATAAATAAATATTTAGAATTTACGAGTAACGTCCCTACGTGATTTGATGTAACCCTTTATAAAAAAAAATAATAAGAAAATTCATATTGGTTGCCCTATAAATATTATAAGTTTATTGTAATAAATATGCTATTTAAATGTTTATTTTAAAATATATTATATGTATTATAAAAATTAAATGCTGAATTAAAAGTAATTTATTTTCTTTTACTAAATTTAATAGAATTAAAAGTGTTTGTTTGATCTGTAGGAAAGATAGAGAGAGAAAGATCGAGAGATTAGAACATTTCAAACAGTTTGAACTTCACTTATTGTATCCAGATGAATATATGCTAGCTGCATTATAATTATTATTAGTAAATAGAAACCATTTATTTATAAATTAATATATTGCAATAATAGATATTAGAGATATAATTATATATTGATCTAGTCATTAACAGATAGTTATAAGAAGTCATTTTTAAAGATAATATTTTTCAGAAATGTTTAATGAATGACAATTTGTTCTACTTTTTCTTTAGAAAATGTGTTGTTTTGTTTCGAATATGTATTGTAATTGTAAAATAAAACTAACGCATTTCTTATAACATTCTACGGAAAAAAGTAGAAAACAAATTGTTAATATTAACAAGACATTTCTGATGAATATTGTTAAAAACCATTTCATATATATACAGTATATAAAAGTATATGATAAAAATAGCTCATAGAACAAAGATAAAAATATTCTTACGGAAGCCTGAAGTTTCATCAGAATAACAAAATAAACACTTATTAGAATTTTGTATTTAATTAATATTTAGCAAGAGCTAGTGTTATAAAAAGTGTTATAAAAGATAAATTGTTTTAATTAAAGACATATCAATCATATAAGTGAAGCGTTTGTGTATCTTACAAATACCTATAAAAAGTTCATGTGAGAAGTACAAATAGAATACCCTATCTAGTAAATTTTTGCCATTTGTAGTGACATTTTTTTTATAAGAGATTAAAATTTAATGAAAAATAATGAAACAATATTGACGTTTTTATATACATTGAAAAATATAAGAGAGAGGTTATTTTTATAAATTCTGTGCATTGTGATCGAACAGAATGGAAAAAGTTTATCGTCAGAAAATCATCATAATGTCTCAACCACATTGATGAACAACTAAGCAACATACAGTATTTTATTATGATTCAAGACTCAACGTTCGTGTTTATGATTATTACATTTTATGAGTACTGAAACAAAAGGATAAGTAATACCATATTGAATAAATCAGATGCAATAGATTGCTTACTTTGCAATCTATTGCATCTGATTTTCTGTTTTCAGCAAATTTGTCACTTGCAATTGTTAAATGCATATAAAATTATCTACAGCCAAATGTTTTTATTTGGAAAGCTTGTAAATTAACATTTAATTTAAATATTTTTTAAATAGAAATAATCAGGAGAAAGTTGATTCAATTAAATCTGTTCTATACATCTTTCTTTTGATTAACGTCTAAAACAATAGTACTAATAAGATTATTATTATTGTTACAGTTAATAAAAAGAGACAATTTCCTCGGGCTTTGAGAGGATAACGAATTTGTTTTTAATACAATTTCTATTGATAAAATAATATGTGAATTTATAGTTTTATTAATTTGAACAGTTTCATCATTACTATTGTCATTTTAACGACTATTATTTTATAAATTAAATTAAAAATATTAATACGCATTTAAAGTTATTAATTTTTGAAAAATTTTTAATTGCATTACACGTTCTTTATTTTTTATTCTACATAATATAAAGTTTCTCTCAATGTAAATTGTACTGTACAATGTACGAAGCGTGTCTTACGTTAAAATTAAAAGTAGTTTTTGTTTCTATACATATCTAATTAATCAAGCACAATAAAAGTATTTAGAAATGTGTAAATAACGTATTTATTTCAATGAATAAAAATTTAAAGAATTGTTATAAAATTTATTCTGTAGAAAGTGTCAATTTTTTTTAAATCTTATTGATTATATAATTAATTTTTGACAGTAAACAATGTTTGGGATTGAAATATTGTTTTAAATTAATCATGAAAAAACGACAAAATCCTAAATTTTTTAAATAATAGAGACGGCATATCCGCTAAGACGATATAACATGCTAAAAGATATAAACAATTCTTTTAAATAAAAAAATTTTTGGCAACCCATCCGACATTACTAATATTTTATCGACTAATTAATTTTACATAATAAAACTATAATAAGTAACGAATTTTTCGATTTGATAAATTATTTGAGTGTATCTTATATAAATTGCAACAGTTTTTAGTTTTTTTATATCATAATAACTTAAGACATGACATAATTGTACAACAATAAAAAATTAATCAATCAGTCGTGTTATATACTTATTTTAAGAGTAATCTTATTATATAACTTTTTATTCTTACATATAAGGGATCAAAGAGATATCATCTAAAAAATCATGTTATTAGGAGGTACTTTCAATTTGGCATTTTTGTATTGTTAATCGGATCATGAACTTATGTGAGAAAAAAAAATTAACAAAAACAATCATCTTACTTTAATGAATTAAACAAACTCTGCTTACACTTGTAAGTGTTAAATATAAGTAGCCTAAGGATCAAGAAAATTTTTGATTGTCTTAAATAGTTTATAATTAATTTCAATTTATTTTACATATAATTTCGTTGTAATCAGCTTTTAAATTTGTATAGTTGCATAATTTATAAAATCATTTCTTATAAGAAATATTCTTAAAAATAAATGTTAAAATACTTTTAACATTCGTGAAAAAATTTAAGATTTGGGCAAGAACATGTTAACTCAAACTCTTTTAAATTCATATATTCCTAGGGCAGATGTGATTTCCAGATTCATCACCCATAATTTCTTATAGACTAGTCATAGTCTATCAACCTGTAACATTATTTGTGACTTGTCCTAAATAAAGAGCAAATTCTGAACTTAACAGTGATTTTCCCAGAAAATTGAAAAAAATAAGATAATACGTTCTTCCCTCGAAATATTCAATTATAAAGATGTATGTTTCGACAAAGCTTGTTTAGAATTGTGCAAGAATTTGTCGAACTAAAATTTAATTTGCAGTAATTATTTAGATGCTTATAAATCAAATAATTTCTAGTTATTATCTGTATTATAGATGTCGAAAACTTGTATGGGACCAGGAGTAGAGCTCTTACTTACTCTTACTTTTGACTCTTAGCGAGTCCTTTCAGTCATTATTATTATTATTATTATTATTTGAATAAATAAATACGTATATTATTTCCTTATTAGCAAAAAGAGGTATTAAAAATTTTATTTTCTGTTACTAAAACTAATATTAATTTTATAGGGATAGGAATCTCCATGGCTCTTATGTTTACTGCTGGAACAAGGAAACACTGAGCTTTTCCCAGCTCCCCTACTATCTCGACGGCCCTGTATTTAGATCTACAATACTTATATTTCTGAATCGTATCAATATTTTAATAATTTATGTCATGATAACTATTTATTAAGTAGCTATGAATGTATTTAGCAATACCGTTTTAAAACTCTATTGTATTAGATAAATTGCATAATTATCTATAGAATTCAACAAGATAGAAACATATACTGTATATACCTGTACATACAAAGATAACTTGATTAACAGATAACAATTATTCATCTGTAATATATATTGTTAAATTTAAATATTTTAATTGAGTTTATCGTTAAAACAGACAAAATAAGGTTTGAAATTTCATAATAAGTTTCAATAGTTATAAACAAAGTATTTGCTCTCTTAGTTTTGTTATATTTTAACGTTGTATCTTTATATTAAGTTTTAAATTAGCAGTATTTTAGTAGGCTGAATATATGTCATAGAAAAAAAAATATATTTTCCATTTCATTTAAGTAAATTTCAGAATTATTCTTTTATATTTTAATTATTGACNTGAACTATATCATACAGGTTGATTTTGCATAACTCAATTTTTATTATAGTTTTCAAAAGTTGAGAATTTTTTCTGTACAGATTCTATATGGTAGATAAAATGCTTTACCGAAAACGTCTAGATGTTAAAATTTACAAAATTCAATAATTTGGTGCTTTTTACGAGATAAACTTCACCCCATTTTTCTGTAATTTTCTGTAAGTCGACGGTAAAATTTTTTCAAACTTCGCTACGACTGAAAACATTCTTTTAAGATGGGCTTTTAACACCACGTGTTCTCTTAATGCGACAAACCAATATCGTTTGGAATGCAATATTTTTTGTACATTCCAGAAATAGTAGATGTGCCAATACTCATCTCCATAATTGCCTAGTTAAGCACCTGATTTAAATATGTTGTACCGATATCACTTTTTCTTGTATAATTTCCCGTGAATTTCGTATAAGATTTTTTCACATTAAAGTGTTTTTTATTCCTTTAAAAGATTATTGTATTGAAAAAAGTTTTTAAAAAATAGGCATTAATAACTATATAAATCCGATTTAAATAACAAGGAGAATTAAAAAGATTGTTACTGTTTATTTTTATGATTATATTTTTACTTCAAAGAGCAAATTTTACTTGAAATAATAGTAAAATTGAATTATATTAATTTATATTTTATTCGAGAAAATAATTAACTAAAGCAAATAAAAACATTTTAAAAAAGTATTTGGAATAAGATACAGAAACGAAATATAAATTATTTATATTCACGAATTATTAGTAATTATTTATTTTTATTAGAAATTATTTTTATTAGTATAAAACTTTATAAGAATTTTCAAATAAAAACTTTTTATTTCTTTGGTTTATATAATAGTTACTATTATATAAACCAAAGAAATAAAAAGTTTCTATTTAATATTTGCATTGTGGTGTAGGCTTAATATATTAAAAAATTTTGAAATGATCAAGAATTATTTAAATTAATTTAATTCTTGAATTGAAAAGTCAAAAATATTAAGTTATAATATTATATTGTTTATAAAAAGTCTACTCATATTTAAAAAATAATTATACTCGTCCAATTCATAGATAGGAGTCCCAATACAATGATTCTCGTAGGATTAGAATCTGGAGAGAGATTAGAATCTGATACAATCCCTTTAAAATCGGAGAAAGGCCAGTTTACAGATGATAATATTATGCTTTAATGGCTGCAATGATCGCCAAGTTTTTGCATATAGTGTCATTTTTGCAAGAAGATAGAGAAACAAAGTTTTAGAACCACGTATGAGACTTTTCCGAGGTTTTATGGGTACAGATTTCATTTTCATGGACGAGAATCCTGACCACAAAAGGTTTCATTTGTCAATAACTTTGCTGACAGTAAAGATATTCGTTGCAAGAAAGGGCCAGCAAGTTCTCCTGCCTAAGTCATTAGAACAGCGGTTCCCAATTAGGGAGACGCAATCCCAAGAGGAATTTCTACTTTTTAATGGATTCGGGTAAAGTTCTTTTTTTCATGAATATCTTTTTATTGAAAAATTTAAAAGTCTTTAACAAGTTTTAAAAATTCACAAGAAAAACTACAAATCAAATGCACTACATTTTGTATGAAATTGCAATATTACAACTGATTAACAAGAATAACACTTATTATGTTATTAATAATTGTCTCAAGTTTTGTATCAGAAAATCCAGGAAAGTAATTATGCTCAATGTACGAATACTAAAGAATTTCTGATTGCCAAAGAAAGAATATAAACAACATTCGTTTGGAGAACATTGAATCAAAACAACGAAAATAAAATACCTTGTAAGTAGCTATTTTGTTTTATATTCAAGTGTGAATAAAGACTGCAATATCTTTATTCAATGTAAAATTGAATGCGATTCTGTAACATGGAATGATTAGTTTTAACGCATGCTATGTGGCTAGCCCAGATCACATTATACACGTCAGAGTATCAAATCACGATTTACAATTCTTTTAACTTATATAACTTTTCTATATGTTTTCGTGTACATCTTATTTTATTGTTCTTTTTACAATATATCATATATTCTATCCCGTTCTGGTTGCGTTAGATCTTAAAAAACATTTTTGAAAATACAGTAAACCCCCCCTATAACACGGGTCCTATAGTTCGGATTCCTATATGACGGCGAAAAAATTGTGACGGTATCCGTACAAACATGGTAAAAAACTCCTATAATTCGGTAAAACGTCATCAGGCAGTCGAACTACTTTCCGCCGTCCAGCGCCACGCTACGGAGAGTTTAGGCGGATAAATTGAGTTTACTATCGTCTGTACAGTATTATATATAAATTATATATAAATTAGGTACTGTACATATAATTATATATTAATTATATATAAATTAGGTACTGTATATATAATTATATATTAACTTAATTTATTGTAACTTTATTATAAATATATATATACTTTCCGCCGTCCAGCGCCACGCTACGGAGAGTTTAGGCGAGTAAGTTGAGTTTACTATCGTCTGTACAGTATGTAAATTAGGTACCGTAAGTCTAATACAGCACTACTTTTGTACATTTCTTGTGAAAGAAACATTTCTTATTCAACAGCCATAATAATTATTTATATTAATGTCGTCTCCAAAGTTCAACGAAGTTTTCGCAGAAAAATAACTTATCAGAAATCGCGCCCGCTGTTTGGTGCGCTGCTCCGCGACGAAAACAAGCTTAAGCAATGGCGACGTCGAACGGTGCACACTCGGTGAGCAATCCTACAATTTTTTGTTTATAGCATAGTTTATACGGATTATTCCCAAAGAAAATATACGTGTTTTGGAAATGTTGAGTCGAATTAGTCTAGGAATCGATAAATTTTATGGAAGAAAACCTTTCAAACAGCCATAGTCCGTAAACTTCACACGTGTCGGGCTGTGATTGGCAAGGACTCGTACAAAATAAATTCATAAAGAACGGAACATATCTACCGTGTTATAGTGGGGTCGACTTTATTCTTTTTTCAAATGCGATAAGTGAAAATGTGTAAATATAATTGCCGTAAATCTGACATTATCTGTATTGCTGCTCTATGCATATAATAATGGAGAATTAAATGCTTTGCTAATATTAAAAGTATGTTTAAATATAACTAAAATATCCAAAAAGACAACAAGTGTAAGGAAAAAGAATAAGCTGGAAATGTTCTAAAATATGGACAGACATGGAAATAAATGATCAGCATCAGCAATTTGTACTGAAACTGTGAAAACTAGAGCTTGAAACAAATAATCAAATGTAAGTGGTTGCATTTTCAAAAAATAAAAACGTTCGACTCACTATCTCAATAATTAAATCTCAATTTACTGAGTTTCACGATAAAATCAAAATCACTCAAAATGAATGAGTTACTTAACTTTTTAATTTAATTTATTTTGTCTTTTATTATTTTTATGTTAGTTATTATTATTGTTGTTGCTGTTGTTGAAGGAAAAGGATAGAAATAAAATTTTAAATTAAAATGAATTTTATCAAATAATATTTTTGTTTATAAATTTAATGTTAGAGTCAAAAATTTGTTAATATTCAAAGCAAATCGTTAAAAGAAATTGTGGGAACAACTGCCGAAAAACATGTTTGGGGTGCTGTATGGCGAAAAGTTACATCTCCACCAAGAACACTCAACTTCAAAATGCTCTTGTTCAAGAATGGACATCGCTCCCAACAGAGCTAATAAACAATGTTATGACCAGCGCGAGAAATCGCTCTGACACGTGTATGCGTGCAGGAGGCAATCACACGCCGTATTAATCATTCTTGAGCAAAAAGATTTACGTCAATTTTTAGTGCTTTTACCTGTTGTGTTTTGTTTGACGACATTTAGATTAAATATTTGCTATTCAATTGAAGTGATGCTTAAAGAACGCAATTTACTTCTCGAATGTTAAATTTCCCGCTGTTCTGATCATCTGTTCTTGAGATATATGTCAAATTAATGGTTATGCTTATTTTTTGGATACGAGTATATAAAGGTGTATTTTCTAACTAAATATTTTCATGAACTCTTTACATTTATATCTGCAAGAATAATATTTTGTATTGATTACAAAAGAACCATATATAAGTTGAGAAATAAGACCTACTACTAAGTTCAACTAAGAAGTTTCAATTTAATTTGTAAATGCGTTTAAAGAATTAATAATATAAAAAAAAAACTTATTTGAAAAAATGCATTATTTATTTTTAAATACATAATTAAAATTTTTAATATTATGTATACGCAATTTTACTATAATCAAAATTGTTGGATTTCTAATTAAAAAATTAATGGTGATTAAAAATTAAAATTTACGTTTTTGTACTTTATGACAATATTATTTGCAATTATACCTGTTACTTGGTTTAGAAAAGTAAGATATTGAACAATTGTATTACCGGACCTGTTATACTGATTAAAAATGATATAATTTAAAATTCAGTTGGATAAAATAGGTTTAATAAACAAATTAGATATCTTTGTTTAGTTTTGAAATATTAAAAATATTTGTTTTAACAGTTACCTTAGAATTAGACAATAAACAAATTATGAATAAAGTGAAGAGTTTAATCATTAACGTACAAAATTAATTTGTACTTCAATTATGAAAAGACACGGAATTAGGAAACATTTAAACTTTAGTTTTATATTAAGTAGAACATTAAATAGTTATAAAGAACTCTAGGAAATACTAAATTTTTCCAACTGTTGTACTGTGGGAAAATAGATAAGAGGTTACCAAGAACTTATGTGTGCAATTTAGCAACATTACAAGTAATATCAGTGTTATAAACTTGACTGGTACAATAACCTTAACATAAAATATATTGTATGACAATAACCTTGAGTTTTTACATCAATTCGCAGCTATTATTGTCCATAAATATTCTGTGAGAACAGCTGAATTTGACAAACTCTTCGTGCATGAATATGACACATATTTTGTTTTCAATAAAAATAAAATTTTCTACAATTTCAAAACCTCCAGATAAACTTAATCATTGCGATTTTCTTAAGTTAGAAGAATTCTAATAGTAAATTGTATACTATTAAAAACTTTTATCCTCTTTTTATATTCCTTTAGCAATATTATGGCTGATATAATTTTTCAGATAATGTAAGTTATATTTTTATTCAAAATACCGAATTAAACTAATTAATATTTAATTTTGTAATTAGAATTTTTCATTTTCAATTTATGTAATCTTATTTTCATTCTCAGTGAATAAAAACTATTCTAATATTTTTATAACCGTAGTAAAAATTTTTACTAAGANCGCTTGTTGGAGAACAATAAAAACACTACACTCAACAAGCCACCAATAAAACTCAACTGCCTAACCTATAACCAAAGTCTCCTTTTAATTTGTTTTTTAAAAAAAGCGCTTGACAAACTTGCCCCGCATGCCGAAGTTGCCCCGGTCTCCCCTATTTCATGAATACAGTCATACATTCAGTTCTGTAAAGAATGTCAAAGAAAATCAGTTAATTTATTTTAGAAATCATTTAAGACTGAAGAAATGTTTTAAGCTGACTGTTATTAATTACTTTTGTACTCCAAAATTATAGATATTTTATGAATACTTCTAATTTAAAATACACATAATTTGTTTAATTAGGATAATGTTAATTATAATAAATAACTTATTGCTTGTATTTTGATGTCTTTTTTTATTTCCAGTAAACAACAGGCGGTCACATAAAACATTTTGTTCATTATGAGCATTGTTCACTTATCTATAATTTGTGTTAATATTAGTGTATTTGTCATTAGATCTTGTTTAGCTGAAACCAATTATTAATATTGTTATGTAACTTATTTGTTTTGCGATAAACTAGTATGATAAATTGCCATATGAAACAAGTTAATTCTTCTTATTATAAGTTATGCTCTAAGAGATAAATGTTAAATTTAGAGTCTGTATAACTTGTTCATTTTTAATTAATGCCAGCTTGTTTCTCTCCATGTTTGTATCAGATTTGTATTTTTGATTAAAATGTACACCTCTGGAGAAAGTCCGCCTTTATACTTTTAGATGAAAAATTCATTTTAGAAGGGAATTCTTTCTCATATCTCATTTTGGGGAAGTGACTGCTACATACTACATTAGTATATTATTAAATAGATCTTAAATCTTAAAACCATTGAACATTCTTTGATTTCAAAAAATATCATTACAGAAAATGTATGACTTTCTTTGATGTTACAATTTTTTTTCAATGTTGACTACATCAAAAAAATAAATCACTTGTAATTCTGACAGATGAGAGTTGGCTAGTTTTTTCTATACTTCAAAGTAGAATTTCATCATGTTTTTCGTCAACTATGATGTGAATTTTATTATACGAGAAAAATATTCTTGGTTTTCTTATTTATTTTTTACTAATTTTAAATAAATATCCCCAGAATTACGATAAAGATAAAAATAGTAATGTTTTAATTAAATTATTATTTACAAGAAACAAAATTTGTTTCGTACTGTTTAATTTAAACATTAATTTTACATAATTTTTGTGATCAATTCTGCTTTATTTAGAATTATTTTTGAACTTTCTAATCTTAAAGATATTTTCTCTATATGTTGAAGTCTGAAACTTTCAAAAATAAATTTATTGTACATCTTCCTTTTTAATGCTAGCATCATTTTTATTTTTAATTCGTTAAAAAGAATGTGAAGTTGACAGATGTATAAATTAAATTTAATTGATAAAGAAATATTTTTAAAGTATATTTTTATGTTTGAAAACTACAAACATATAAATAAAACTAGCGGACAATTCGCGATACCCCTGGGAGTTATATCCGGATCACACATTTCTTGGTAAACTGTATACACAGGTGAAGCTGACACTGAATCTTTGCAAAATTTAATGTTACAAAAAGTTTCTTATCGACTCCCTATTCAAAATGATAGGGAAATTTCAGAACTTTGAAACCCGATATCTTCGGAACGGATCAACAGATTAGAAAACAAAAAACGTATTGCACATCTGCAGACCAACCATTATCCATCGACATCAATTCGTTCAATTCGGTTGAGAAACCTAGGAGGAGTTTAGATAACAAAAATCTCCTTAACGTAAGATACAATATATAGGCCAATACAGATACATATCCTTAGATTTATCGTAATTAATTTAAATTCCTTAATCTCAATTTTCTAAAGGTTATAAATACAAATACTACGTGTGTAAATAATTTATGGGCTTCTGGGTGCGTAGACATACGTGTTAATGTATATATATATACGTTGTATGGGTAAACAAATTGTTTCTATGTGTGTACATAATTAAATAATATTTTATATAATAAAAAAGATATATTATTTATTGTGTTAATATATTTTTCTCTTAAATGAAAATAAATTAGTAAATAGTTACACCTGTATAATATAATTTCATTCTTTCAGTTTATATTTTAAAATAAATAATATATTTACCAGTTTTTGTAAACAATTATAAATATTCCTATTAAAAAGAAATCTGAGATCCCCATTATATAATCTTTAAAACAAGTATATATATTAACACTAATATATATATAAACATTAATTTTAAAGAAATTGTTAATCAATAAGCTTTTGTTGATTAACAGTTTTTTTATTTAACAGTTAATTATTTTAAATTCATATTGTAATGATATTAATTAAAACTAAAAAACATATTTTCAATAAAATCAAAATAAATATAATGAGATGTATTTACTTACGTAGAACAGATATTATTGTTGATTTAATCGACTCTTTTCCCATTCCATTGTTTGCAATGCAATAATATTCACCAGCTTCGGTTCTTGTTATATTTTCTCTGATTAAATATGATTTTTTCCCTTCTATCGAATACTTCGTAAAACGTATACCATCTTTTTTCCAACTGATAGTATCTTCAGGTAACGGATTACCGTCAAAATTACATTCTAACTTCACATTATCTCCTTCTTTTACTTCAATTGACGCCGAAATATTGATAATTACAGCAGGATCTAATTTTAATGTACATCTTTTAATAATATAAAATTAAAAAAATTTACAATTAAGTAAATAAAATCTAATAAAATGACGCATTATTTTCATAAACGTTAAATTTTATAATTGAGATAACAGACTTTATTTGATTCATTTATAATAAAGTTTTGTAAATCATATGGATTTTATCGAATGTTTTACAAAAACTTTAGAGATTTATATCAAATAATGATTGTAAATTTAATCTACATTTCTAGTTATTTACGTTACATTATTTCCATCATTTAACAAGAAAGAAAACTTGATCTAAATAACTATAGACTAAAAAGTTGTCATTTTATGTCATTAAATGTTTGAAAACCATTTATCTACGAATTAATAGCCAAAATGACTATAACGATAAGAATCATGAATACATTTAAACACCAAACTTTATAGGCTGTTTCTAACAAAAGTCGTTATGAACATTTTATGCTAAATACATAAGTATCTGTTGTATATCATAGAAAACTACTAGATAAATTCTTTGAATGAAGTTGTTTAAAACTTTGTTTTTATAAAATAATATATTTATTCTGTAGATAAATACAAAATTAACGTATATTATATATAAATTTATTGAAGTTGTTTAGCTCTATCGAATAATTTAAATATGAAAACATGAAAATAAAATTATTAAACATTATTTGAATAAGTAAACATATTTTATAAGAATGGATTTATAAATGCATCGGACTGAAAGTATGAATTTTAGATGCATTTTTCTCTATAAAATCTTCGTTTGAAAGATGGCTAATGTTTGAATGGTTACCATATTGTTGTATACACGGTCATTCAACTTAAAATTACTAAAAAATTGCCAATGTAACGAAAAGAAAGGAACGAATTCCCTTCTATACTTTGAACTATATTCTACAGGTTGATTTTGCATAACTCAATTTTTATTATAGTTTTCAAAAGTTGAGAATTTTTTCTGTACAGATTCTATATGGTAGATAAAATGCTTTACCGAAAACGTCTAGATGTTAAAATTTACAAAATTCAATAATTTGGTGCTTTTTACGAGATAAACTTCACCCCATTTTTCTGTAATTTTCTGTAAGTCGACGGTAAAATTTTTTCAAACTTCGCTACGACTGAAAACATTCTTTTAAGATGGGCTTTTAACACCACGTGTTCTCTTAATGCGACAAACCAATATCGTTTGGAATGCAATATTTTTTGTACATTCCAGAAATAGTAGATGTGCCAATACTCATCTCCATAATTGCCTAGTTAAGCACCTGATTTAAATATGTTGTACCGATATCACTTTTTCTTGTATAATTTCCCGTGAATTTCGTATAAGATTTTTTCACATTAAAGTGTTTTTTATTCCTTTAAAAGATTATTGTATTGAAAAAAGTTTTTAAAAAATAGGCATTAATAACTATATAAATCCGATTTAAATAACAAGGAGAATTAAAAAGATTGTTACTGTTTATTTTTATGATTATATTTTTACTTCAAAGAGCAAATTTTACTTGAAATAATAGTAAAATTGAATTATATTAATTTATATTTTATTCGAGAAAATAATTAACTAAAGCAAATAAAAACATTTTAAAAAAGTATTTGGAATAAGATACATGAAACGAAATATAAATTATTTATATTCACGAATTATTAGTAATTATTTATTTTTATTAGAAATTATTTTTATTAGTATAAAACTTTATAAGAATTTTCAAATAAAAACTTTTTATTTCTTTGGTTTATATAATAGTTACTATTATATAAACCAAAGAAATAAAAAGTTTCTATTTAATATTTGCATTGTGGTGTAGGCTTAATATATTAAAAAATTTTGAAATGATCAAGAATTATTTAAATTAATTTAATTCTTGAATTGAAAAGTCAAAAATATTAAGTTATAATATTATATTGTTTATAAAAAGTCTACTCATATTTAAAAAATAATTATACTCGTCCAATTCATAGATAGGAGTCCCAATACAATGATTCTCGTAGGATTAGAATCTGGAGAGAGATTAGAATCTGATACAATCCCTTTAAAATCGGAGAAAGGCCAGTTTACAGATGATAATATTATGCTTTAATGGCTGCAATGATCGCCAAGTTTTTGCATATAGTGTCATTTTTGCAAGAAGATAGAGAAACAAAGTTTTAGAACCACGTATGAGACTTTTCCGAGGTTTTATGGGTACAGATTTCATTTTCATGGACGAGAATCCTGACCACAAAAGGTTTCATTTGTCAATAACTTTGCTGACAGTAAAGATATTCGTTGCAAGAAAGGGCCAGCAAGTTCTCCTGCCTAAGTCATTAGAACAGCGGTTCCCAATTAGGGAGACGCAATCCCAAGAGGAATTTCTACTTTTTAATGGATTCGGGTAAAGTTCTTTTTTTCATGAATATCTTTTTATTGAAAAATTTAAAAGTCTTTAACAAGTTTTAAAAATTCACAAGAAAAACTACAAATCAAATGCACTACATTTTGTATGAAATTGCAATATTACAACTGATTAACAAGAATAACACTTATTATGTTATTAATAATTGTCTCAAGTTTTGTATCAGAAAATCCAGGAAAGTAATTATGCTCAATGTACGAATACTAAAGAATTTCTGATTGCCAAAGAAAGAATATAAACAACATTCGTTTGGAGAACATTGAATCAAAACAACGAAAATAAAATACCTTGTAAGTAGCTATTTTGTTTTATATTCAAGTGTGAATAAAGACTGCAATATCTTTATTCAATGTAAAATTGAATGCGATTCTGTAACATGGAATGATTAGTTTTAACGCATGCTATGTGGCTAGCCCAGATCACATTATACACGTCAGAGTATCAAATCACGATTTACAATTCTTTTAACTTATATAACTTTTCTATATGTTTTCGTGTACATCTTATTTTATTGTTCTTTTTACAATATATCATATATTCTATCCCGTTCTGGTTGCGTTAGATCTTAAAAAACATTTTTGAAAATACAGTAAACCCCCCCTATAACACGGGTCCTATAGTTCGGATTCCTATATGACGGCGAAAAAATTGTGACGGTATCCGTACAAACATGGTAAAAAACTCCTATAATTCGGTAAAACGTCATCAGGCAGTCGAACTACTTTCCGCCGTCCAGCGCCACGCTACGGAGAGTTTAGGCGGATAAATTGAGTTTACTATCGTCTGTACAGTATTATATATAAATTATATATAAATTAGGTACTGTACATATAATTATATATTAATTATATATAAATTAGGTACTGTATATATTAACTTAATTTATTGTAATTTTATTATAATTATATATATGCTTTCTGCCGTCCAGCGCCACGCTACAGAGAGTTTAGGCGAGTAAGTTGAGTTTACTATCGTGTGTACAGTATATAAATTAGGTACCGTAAGTCTAATACAGCACTACTTTTGTACATTTCTTGTGAAAGAAACATTTCTTATTCAACAGCCATAATAATTATTTATATTAATGTCGTCTCCAAAGTTCAACGAAGTTTTCGCAGAAAAATAACTTATCAGAAATCGCCCCCGCTGTTTGGTGCGCTGCTCCGCGACGAAAACAAGCTTAAGCAATGGCGACGTCGAACGGTGCACACTCGGTGAGCAATCCTACAATTTTTTGTTTATAGCATAGTTTATACGGATTATTCCCAAAGAAAATATACGTGTTTTGGAAATGTTGAGTCGAATTAGTCTAGGAATCGATAAATTTTATGGAAGAAAACCTTTCAAACAGCCATAGTCCGTAAACTTCACACGTGTCGGGCTGTGATTGGCAAGGACTCGTACAAAATAAATTCATAAAGAACGGAACATATCTACCGTGTTATAGTGGGGTCGACTTTATTCTTTTTTCAAATGCGATAAGTGAAAATGTGTAAATATAATTGCCGTAAATCTGACATTATCTGTATTGCTGCTCTATGCATATAATAATGGAGAATTAAATGCTTTGCTAATATTAAAAGTATGTTTAAATATAACTAAAATATCCAAAAAGACAACAAGTGTAAGGAAAAAGAATAAGCTGGAAATGTTCTAAAATATGGACAGACATGGAAATAAATGATCAGCATCAGCAATTTGTACTGAAACTGTGAAAACTAGAGCTTGAAACAAATAATCAAATGTAAGTGGTTGCATTTTCAAAAAATAAAAACGTTCGACTCACTATCTCAATAATTAAATCTCAATTTACTGAGTTTCACGATAAAATCAAAATCACTCAAAATGAATGAGTTACTTAACTTTTTAATTTAATTTATTTTGTCTTTTATTATTTTTATGTTAGTTATTATTATTGTTGTTGCTGTTGTTGAAGGAAAAGGAGAGAAATAAAATTTTAAATTAAAATGAATTTTATCAAATAATATTTTTGTTTATAAATTTAATGTTAGAGTCAAAAATTTGTTAATATTCAAAGCAAATCGTTAAAAGAAATTGTGGGAACAACTGCCGAAAAACATGTTTGGGGTGCTGTATGGCGAAAAGTTACATCTCCACCAAGAACACTCAACTTCAAAATGCTCTTGTTCAAGAATGGACATCGCTCCCAACAGAGCTAATAAACAATGTTATGACCAGCGCGAGAAATCGCTCTGACACGTGTATGCGTGCAGGAGGCAATCACACGCCGTATTAATCATTCTTGAGCAAAAAGATTTACGTCAATTTTTAGTGCTTTTACCTGTTGTGTTTTGTTTGACGACATTTAGATTAAATATTTGCTATTCAATTGAAGTGATGCTTAAAGAACGCAATTTACTTCTCGAATGTTAAATTTCCCGCTGTTCTGATCATCTGTTCTTGAGATATATGTCAAATTAATGGTTATGCTTATTTTTTGGATACGAGTATATAAAGGTGTATTTTCTAACTAAATATTTTCATGAACTCTTTACATTTATATCTGCAAGAATAATATTTTGTATTGATTACAAAAGAACCATATATAAGTTGAGAAATAAGACCTACTACTAAGTTCAACTAAGAAGTTTCAATTTAATTTGTAAATGCGTTTAAAGAATTAATAATATAAAAAAAAACTTATTTGAAAAAATGCATTATTTATTTTTAAATACATAATTAAAATTTTTAATATTATGTATACGCAATTTTACTATAATCAAAATTGTTGGATTTCTAATTAAAAAATTAATGGTGATTAAAAATTAAAATTTACGTTTTTGTACTTTATGACAATATTATTTGCAATTATACCTGTTACTTGGTTTAGAAAAGTAAGATATTGAACAATTGTATTACCGGACCTGTTATACTGATTAAAAATGATATAATTTAAAATTCAGTTGGATAAAATAGGTTTAATAAACAAATTAGATATCTTTGTTTAGTTTTGAAATATTAAAAATATTTGTTTTAACAGTTACCTTAGAATTAGACAATAAACAAATTATGAATAAAGTGAAGAGTTTAATCATTAACGTACAAAATTAATTTGTACTTCAATTATGAAAAGACACAGAATTAGGAAACATTTAAACTTTAGTTTTATATTAAGTAGAACATTAAATAGTTATAAAGAACTCTAGGAAATACTAAATTTTTCCAACTGTTGTACTGTGGGAAAATAGATAAGAGGTTACCAAGAACTTATGTGTGCAATTTAGCAACATTACAAGTAATATCAGTGTTATAAACTTGACTGGTACAATAACCTTAACATAAAATATATTGTATGACAATAACCTCGAGTTTTTACATCAATTCGCAGCTATTATTGTCCATAAATATTCTGTGAGAACAGCTGAATTTGACAAACTCTTCGTGCATGAATATGACACATATTTTGTTTTCAATAAAAATAAAATTTTCTACAATTTCAAAACCTCCAGATAAACTTAATCATTGCGATTTTCTTAAGTTAGAAGAATTCTAATAGTAAATTGTATACTATTAAAAACTTTTATCCTCTTTTTATATTCCTTTAGCAATATTATGGCTGATATAATTTTTCAGATAATGTAAGTTATATTTTTATTCAAAATACCGAATTAAACTAATTAATATTTAATTTTGTAATTAGAATTTTTCATTTTCAATTTATGTAATCTTATTTTCATTCTCAGTGAATAAAAACTATTCTAATATTTTTATAACCGTAGTAAAAATTTTTACTAAGATAGCTTTGTTTTCATATAATTCATTACAATAGTTAATATTCGTAGATGATTTGCTACTAATTTTATTAAAGAAATAAAAATATTTAAAATTATTTTTAAAAAGAAGAGAATATTGATATTATTATTATATGATTACAATTTTATTTATTCCAAAACAATGCAACTATGTAGAGTGACAATGTAAAGATATTATTTATAAATATAAAATTCTTATTTTAAAGAATTTTTACGTTTATTTTTAAATGGGTTATAAATTACATTTGTGGCACGTATCTTCGTAAATAATAAAAATAAATAAAAATTTTAATCTATTTTATAATTTACATTGATAAGATTTACCTCTCTACCATTTCAGTTTACTGTAAATTGAAATTAATGTAAAGTACAATATTTATTAAAGTTATATTACCAGAAAAATTCGAATAGTCTAAATGAAAAATTTGTATTCCAAAATTTATAAAAATTTATATTATATACTTAGATAAAACGAGTAGTTGTAAATATAATTTTAAATGAGAGAGATGCTTTAGGTTAAAAATATGTTTTCCTTAAACATTTTATGTCGAATAGAAATCGAAAGTTTAATAGAATTAAAAGTGTTATATTTTTTATACTTCATTTTATTTTATTTTATTTTTTAATTACTCGTACATGTCTGATATTACATTTGTAAAATTACTACGATTAAAAATTTTTCAAAATTAAAATAGAGATAATGAAACTAGACACTGAAGTTTAATTTTCTGATTTAATTTTAAGAATATAGATTAATTAATTTATTTACTTCATCACTTTTTAAATTTTTTTTGTAAAAATTTAAAAAGTGATGAAGTAAATAAATTAATAAAAGTATCATATTTAATTATAATTGATTTAATATTTTAAAAATTTAATTTGTAGTTATTATTTAAGTATGGTAATCAAACATTCTGTAATTTTGTAATTCTAAAAATTTCGTTTTTATTCAATAAATTTTATCAAGTTAAATTTTTTATTACATTATATTAGATACAAAGAATTTTGTACGTTTTATTTGTTCACTTTTGACTCTTTCAGTCTGTGGGCACTAATACGGCTTCTTTCTAAGACCATCTTAGATTCGGCCGTGTTCATAGTGGAACACGATCTCGAACATCGATCCCGTCTTTAAACATTTGGCTGAACAGCCAGGTGTTTAAATACGGGATCGATGTATCCGACATAGATCTCCCCGAAAAATTCCTGAACTTGTTTGCTCGGAATTCGTTCTCGGAACCCCAAAACAAGAGGCCAAAACCTTAGCTACCTTGGCTTCCTGGCCGGCTTATTACAAACCATTAGTTAGTGCAAACAAATTCTATATATGGAACGAACACATGCATTTAATTACTTATATTTTATTATGTATACGCAATTTTACTATAATCAAAATTGTTGGATTTCTAATTAAAAAATTAATGGTGATTAAAAATTAAAATTTACGTTTTTGTACTTTATGACAATATTATTTGCAATTATACCTGTTACTTGGTTTAGAAAAGTAAGATATTGAACAATTGTATTACCGGACCTGTTATACTGATTAAAAATGATATAATTTAAAATTCAGTTGGATAAAATAGGTTTAATAAACAAATTAGATATCTTTGTTTAGTTTTGAAATATTAAAAATATTTGTTTTAACAGTTACCTTAGAATTAGACAATAAACNAATATAAAATTAAAAAAATTTACAATTAAGTAAATAAAATCTAATAAAATGACGCATTATTTTCATAAACGTTAAATTTTATAATTGAGATAACAGACTTTATTTGATTCATTTATAATAAAGTTTTGTAAATCATATGGATTTTATCGAATGTTTTACAAAAACTTTAGAGATTTATATCAAATAATGATTGTAAATTTAATCTACATTTCTAGTTATTTACGTTACATTATTTCCATCATTTAACAAGAAAGAAAACTTGATCTAAATAACTATAGACTAAAAAGTTGTCATTTTATGTCATTAAATGTTTGAAAACCATTTATCTACGAATTAATAGCCAAAATGACTATAACGATAAGAATCATGAATACATTTAAACACCAAACTTTATAGGCTGTTTCTAACAAAAGTCGTTATGAACATTTTATGCTAAATACATAAGTATCTGTTGTATATCATAGAAAACTACTAGATAAATTCTTTGAATGAAGTTGTTTAAAACTTTGTTTTTATAAAATAATATATTTATTCTGTAGATAAATACAAAATTAACGTATATTATATATAAATTTATTGAAGTTGTTTAGCTCTATCGAATAATTTAAATATGAAAACATGAAAATAAAATTATTAAACATTATTTGAATAAGTAAACATATTTTATAAGAATGGATTTATAAATGCATCGGACTGAAAGTATGAATTTTAGATGCATTTTTCTCTATAAAATCTTCGTTTGAAAGATGGCTAATGTTTGAATGGTTACCATATTGTTGTATACACGGTCATTCAACTTAAAATTACTAAAAAATTGCCAATGTAACGAAAAGAAAGGAACGAATTCCCTTCTATACTTTGAACTATATTCTACAGGTTGATTTTGCATAACTCAATTTTTATTATAGTTTTCAAAAGTTGAGAATTTTTTCTGTACAGATTCTATATGGTAGATAAAATGCTTTACCGAAAACGTCTAGATGTTAAAATTTACAAAATTCAATAATTTGGTGCTTTTTACGAGATAAACTTCACCCCATTTTTCTGTAATTTTCTGTAAGTCGACGGTAAAATTTTTTCAAACTTCGCTACGACTGAAAACATTCTTTTAAGATGGGCTTTTAACACCACGTGTTCTCTTAATGCGACAAACCAATATCGTTTGGAATGCAATATTTTTTGTACATTCCAGAAATAGTAGATGTGCCAATACTCATCTCCATAATTGCCTAGTTAAGCACCTGATTTAAATATGTTGTACCGATATCACTTTTTCTTGTATAATTTCCCGTGAATTTCGTATAAGATTTTTTCACATTAAAGTGTTTTTTATTCCTTTAAAAGATTATTGTATTGAAAAAAGTTTTTAAAAAATAGGCATTAATAACTATATAAATCCGATTTAAATAACAAGGAGAATTAAAAAGATTGTTACTGTTTATTTTTATGATTATATTTTTACTTCAAAGAGCAAATTTTACTTGAAATAATAGTAAAATTGAATTATATTAATTTATATTTTATTCGAGAAAATAATTAACTAAAGCAAATAAAAACATTTTAAAAAAGTATTTGGAATAAGATACATGAAACGAAATATAAATTATTTATATTCACGAATTATTAGTAATTATTTATTTTTATTAGAAATTATTTTTATTAGTATAAAACTTTATAAGAATTTTCAAATAAAAACTTTTTATTTCTTTGGTTTATATAATAGTTACTATTATATAAACCAAAGAAATAAAAAGTTTCTATTTAATATTTGCATTGTGGTGTAGGCTTAATATATTAAAAAATTTTGAAATGATCAAGAATTATTTAAATTAATTTAATTCTTGAATTGAAAAGTCAAAAATATTAAGTTATAATATTATATTGTTTATAAAAAGTCTACTCATATTTAAAAAATAATTATACTCGTCCAATTCATAGATAGGAGTCCCAATACAATGATTCTCGTAGGATTAGAATCTGGAGAGAGATTAGAATCTGATACAATCCCTTTAAAATCGGAGAAAGGCCAGTTTACAGATGATAATATTATGCTTTAATGGCTGCAATGATCGCCAAGTTTTTGCATATAGTGTCATTTTTGCAAGAAGATAGAGAAACAAAGTTTTAGAACCACGTATGAGACTTTTCCGAGGTTTTATGGGTACAGATTTCATTTTCATGGACGAGAATCCTGACCACAAAAGGTTTCATTTGTCAATAACTTTGCTGACAGTAAAGATATTCGTTGCAAGAAAGGGCCAGCAAGTTCTCCTGCCTAAGTCATTAGAACAGCGGTTCCCAATTAGGGAGACGCAATCCCAAGAGGAATTTCTACTTTTTAATGGATTCGGGTAAAGTTCTTTTTTTCATGAATATCTTTTTATTGAAAAATTTAAAAGTCTTTAACAAGTTTTAAAAATTCACAAGAAAAACTACAAATCAAATGCACTACATTTTGTATGAAATTGCAATATTACAACTGATTAACAAGAATAACACTTATTATGTTATTAATAATTGTCTCAAGTTTTGTATCAGAAAATCCAGGAAAGTAATTATGCTCAATGTACGAATACTAAAGAATTTCTGATTGCCAAAGAAAGAATATAAACAACATTCGTTTGGAGAACATTGAATCAAAACAACGAAAATAAAATACCTTGTAAGTAGCTATTTTGTTTTATATTCAAGTGTGAATAAAGACTGCAATATCTTTATTCAATGTAAAATTGAATGCGATTCTGTAACATGGAATGATTAGTTTTAACGCATGCTATGTGGCTAGCCCAGATCACATTATACACGTCAGAGTATCAAATCACGATTTACAATTCTTTTAACTTATATAACTTTTCTATATGTTTTCGTGTACATCTTATTTTATTGTTCTTTTTACAATATATCATATATTCTATCCCGTTCTGGTTGCGTTAGATCTTAAAAAACATTTTTGAAAATACAGTAAACCCCCCCTATAACACGGGTCCTATAGTTCGGATTCCTATATGACGGCGAAAAAATTGTGACGGTATCCGTACAAACATGGTAAAAAACTCCTATAATTCGGTAAAACGTCATCAGGCAGTCGAACTACTTTCCGCCGTCCAGCGCCACGCTACGGAGAGTTTAGGCGGATAAATTGAGTTTACTATCGTCTGTACAGTATTATATATAAATTATATATAAATTAGGTACTGTACATATAATTATATATTAATTATATATAAATTAGGTACTGTATATATAAT
>NW_019384692.1:355303-357881 GCF_000671375.1 Centruroides sculpturatus | reverse complement strand
TAATTGAAATACATGTATAAGTATACTAATCATTCCTATTAAATAATTTAACTAATTATGTAATATTAAGTTATTACAGAATTAAAAATATTATTTAAGAAATATTTTCAAGTATTTTACATATATTTATATTTTAAGTTAATGTTACAATTAAGAAATTAAATCTTAATTAACATTAACTTAAATATGATTCGAATATTTATCTCAATGCTATATTTTTATTTTTAAACTAAGTTATTATTTTCAATGCTTTTTCATTAGATATAGCACATACTATCAATTACACTACGTTTGCATTAAGATTAAAAGATGCATTAAGTTTATTTTCAGTTTATTCTAAATTGTTAAAAGCCACGAAAGTTTCAAAATATATTGAAAATTGATTCACAATTCTACTTATCCTTCAAGGATAAGCAGAATTGTGAATTAATTTTTAGTAATTTTTTTATTTTTTTGATTAATCGCTCGAAATCCTTTTGCATGCCAAACAGAATAAAAACTTATTAACTTCTGTATTAGAAAACGGTTAAGTGATTTCAACAGTTTTAGTTAATTGATAGAAAATTCTGTAATGAACTGTATATTCATAGAACCAATTAAATATGAATTGTTAAATTTTAAATATAGACTGAAAAGGGTCGTATATGTATGTTCATTCATTGGGCCCATTTAAAAAAAATTATCCATTTATATAGCAAATATTTATTTAATTAAGGATATATATATATATCCTTAATTATATACTGTAAATATATATATAAATGGATATATATATATATATCTATATATATATTATTGTGAAAAAAATGTCAATGGTAATTATAGCTTCATGTGTACTTAAAATACTTTTGTCATACTAACAGTACAGTCAATGTTGTTTGAAAGATAATACAGCATGTGTTTACAACATGACTTTAAATATTCTGAAAGTAGGTTGAAAACTTGAAATATCTCACAAATCTCGAATATCAGTGATAGAAAAACTTTAGAGTTAGGTTAAAATTTAGCGATTTTGAATGAGTTAGAAGGAAAGATCGTTCGATTGAAATAGCCATTGTACTTTAGTAGTGATATCAAAAAAAGGAAACTTGAATCTAGTTGAATTTCGATAGATTCGAAAGCTGATAATTTCCCAATTTCTAAGAGGAAGATTTTCTAAGGTTTTGCAGAATTTAGTTAAATTTTATGTTCTTATAAAAATAAATTTCTTATATTAAGAATAAGATGCTACTTTCATCTACTGTGTACAAAATGGCACGTGATAGACTATTTTAAAAATAACTTTTTTGGAAGAAAAGAAATTATCGATAAAATTAATAAACAGAAAAATTGTCTAGAAATATTAGTTATTAATGGTATTAAATGTGTTGTAATATTTAAGCTATATATATGTTTTTGAAAATCATAAGCATTTAGATTAAAATGTAATTAAAATTTAAAGTTTATTAAACTAATCAATTATGAGAAATTCAAAGAACTTTTAAAATACGTTTATTCACTATAAAGCTATTAATAATAAATAAATAAAAACATTTGCTACTTTATACCAATAAAATGAAAATAAAATATATTAATTCTAACAAAAGAAAACATTCTTTACAATGTAAGCATTATTATTAAATTTATATATTAAAAACAACTAAATATTCTTAAATATTCACATTCTTCTAATATTTAAAGATATAATTTTTATTATATTTGAAAAATATTCAAATACAATAAACATTAAGAAAATGTTAATTTCTTTGAAAAGAAACATATTTTTAAATTTGGAACGCTTAGTTTCCATAGATTAAAAGATAAAATCTTAACAACTTACATATATGGCTAAGGTAAAAAGAAGATTTTGTTTGTTTTTAAAATTTTAATGATGAATTTCAAAGATTTTCAAAAATAAAAAAGGAAGTATAAACAATAAAGATCATCGAGAAATTAAACAAAAAAATTTTTAATCAGCTAAAACTTCTAAATAATATTTTAAATTGGATAAAAAAGAAAAAAAATTAAGTTTAGTAAATAAAACTAGTAATTAAATTTTTGCATGGCTTCCTTTTCTGTTATATAGATTTTTTTAAAGTCGATTATTTTTTAAATGGCTAGAAAAATTATTACTGCTCTCATTATCAATAATATTAAAATTGTAAATGCTATTAAGCAAATAGTTTTATAATTATAATTAAACTTTTCTAATTAAATTCAGCAATTTCATTCTTTATCTCCAAGAAAATATCATAAAAACTTTAATTAAAATTTATTTATTATAATCATGATTCATAATGTAAGTTATGAATTAAGACATGATTCATGAGATAATTTTTTATAAGTTAAGAAAAAATATTAAGTTTGACATTAAATTTAAAATAAATTCGTAGAATAAAATTACTTTTCTAAACAAAATAATTTAACTTTTATGGAAATAAATTTAAAATTACCGCCAGAAAAATGTTAAACTTTTTAAATTATCTATAAATCAAAACAATCTTTTTTTTAATACTTCGAAACTAAATTAAAAATTTAATCTTTTAAGAGAAGTTTTCAACTAATTTTATATATTTATATATATATATATCAATATTTA
>NW_019384692.1:340218-355037 GCF_000671375.1 Centruroides sculpturatus | reverse complement strand
GAAAAAAAATATATAGGCCTATATCAAATACTGAAATTAAAAATTATAAATGGGATTAAAAATTCTTTAGTAATTTAAAGTTTTTATCATTGTATTTTTGTATTTCAGTTTTTATTATTTAAATAATAAAATTTAAATTTTGAATTTTAATTGTTTTATTTTTGTATATACCAATTAAATAATTAATTGTTTAATTGTTTAATAAACAAAAAATGTTTATTAAATAAACAATTGTTAAATAAACAAAAATAAATGAAAATAAATGCAATTGTACTTAAAAAATATCTAATAAATCAATTAATAGAAAAATTAGATTATGTTTAATGATTGAATAAAATAATTTTATTAACAGTTTTTACAGTAATGAATAAAACTTTCTAATTATTCTGAACAGAAGTCTTTGTTTTATAAGAAAATAAAAGTATTCTTTTTTTAATTTGTAATCTTATGTAACAAAAAAAAATATTTACTTTTAGATGTAAGATCTTCGCATATTGAAAACGTCTAAAATGTTAACTAAATATTAACTAAAATGTATTTGGATTAATAATTAGAATTTTTTTTTCACTTAGAAGATATGACTTAATTTAAAAATTTTATTCATAAACGTCAAAAAAATCACTTGCTTTTTATATTGTTCTTCATTCAAGAAAGAATAAAATCGAATAAAGAATTTTGAAATAAAAGAAATAAAAATATAATGTTTAAAAAATGACGGTGATTGTAATAACATAGAATATTTCAATAGACAAGTTTAATGCAATAGTTCTAAAAATACTCACAACGAACATTGAGTATGACTGTTGCATTAGAAGATCCTTCCTCGTTACTGGCTTCGCAAGTATAAATAGAAGAGTCGTACCTTGAGGCACTTTTAATGTACAGCACTGGTCCTAATGAGGTGACTCGAAGGCGAATCTCTTTGCTATTCTTTGTCGATTTGTCTTCAGAGGATTCAACTGGAACAGGTGCACCTTCTTTATACCATTTATAGGAAATTACATCTGGATTCCCAACAGCAGTTAAGTTTATTTCTATAGAGTCACCTTCCATTAAATCTCGTTTCTGAACAATACTTGAAAATTTGGGCTTATCTAAAAGTATGTATATATGTATATATTTTTAAATATATTCCAAAATTTTAACAAAAATTATTTAATATTTAGCCATTAATTAAACATAAATATAGTTCGATTTTTTAAATATAATTCAAATTAAAATTATACAAACTTTTAAAATATAAATATTTTTATATTTAAATAAACATGCAGCATATTCTTTAAACACTTCTTAAAATTATTTAAAATATTCTTAAAATATATTAATAAAATATATTACAATAAGTGTAAAGCATTTACTTGGCACTATTTCAATAAACAAATGCTTCTGTTTTAAGGTTATCTAGTAGATAAATGGACGCTTACCAGTTGAACTGATATGCGTGAAAAACTCTGGATTTAAAAGTGAGTTTGATTTATTTTTGAAAAATACGTGAATAAATGACATTGGGTTTAAAAGCTTCTATTTGCATCTAGAAGAAACGATTCAGAAGGCTATTTTGGCAACTTTTCTCTTCTGTTTGAAGCTTGATAAGAGAATTTCTTCCATTTGTTCAAATTAAAAACGTGGAATTATAATTTTAAGTATTTTAGGGATAAAACGTAATTTATCAACCTTAATGCCAAAGAGTGGATAATTAGTTATCATTAGAGAAAACTTTCGAAAAGTCAGCAAATTTGTGTTTGAAATTTTATATTTTTCTAGGTTAAGTCGCTTAGTTTGATATAATTAATGAGAAAACTAACTCCAAAGAACTTATTTTTATGATTATTATTAAATCTTGAAAAAAATTTCAAAAAATAATATTTTAAAATAACGATCTTTAGAGTAATTATTCTAAGTTTGACAATCTACTTTTCTCAATCTTTAGATAAGGATCTAACAGTTTGATCTTATCAGTTCTAACATTATTTTTAATTTTTATATTTAATGCATTTTTCTACAAAATAATTTTAAAAAATAATTATATTGGACGAATAATAATATCATTATAAGCAGATAAAAATAATAAAGTGGCTTGTTTAATTTCGTACAAAACGAAATAAATTAAGTATAAAAACGTTCATAACATATTTTTCTATGATTATTTAATAAATTTTTCAATAAAATAAACATAAAAGTGTTATATGTACCAGTTTGACTCACTAACATTGGTGCACTTTTATCAATATCTACAATATAGGCCTATATCTTTCTGTATAAATGGACTGATTAAAATGTAAAACTTACTCTAACTTATCACATGTTAATATATTCTATTATGTTTTAAAACTTAAAATATTAATTTATTTATTAATTAAATATATAACATATATTTAATTAATATAGGTAAATAGAAATATATATAGGCCTATAATTTTACATAAATACAAATATACAAATATACATATACAAATTACATATATAATACAAAAACAAAGTTTTTATTATTCTGTACAGAAATTGTTAGCAACAGGTTAAAATTAAATAATATTTAAAAAAATTTCAATTATATAAAAATTTGAAATTAGTACAAGAATTCCGAAAACAATATTTATTCAATATAGAAATAAAAAAATTATTTTTTATAAGTTGTATATTGTTTATTTATCATCAAACTGGAAAAGAAGTAACAGCAGGCAGCAGAAAATTATTAATTTTGAGATTTCACATAACACATGTAATCTAACTCTGGAAATTAAAGGTCAACATTTCATTGAAGTTAATCTCAGTTTTTACTTTAGATAACATATGTCTCTTTTTTATTTATTTTTTAAATTCTGGCAGTTTGATAGTAAACTTTCTTTCATATCGTTCTGACATCATCACTGCAATTCTTTATAGAGACTATATATATTAATATTTTATGTTAAAATGAAATAGAATTTTTGATACGCTAAAAACAAATAATAAATAGAAGATATCGGAATAAAACATATACATTTATATATATATATATATATGTGTGTTTGTGCGAGTTTATGTTGTGTGGTTGGGTAGGTGTATGCGCAATACCAATGTAAAATGAAGAAAAAACATTATATTAAAATTTAATTGAATGTTGCAGGATATGAATGTTCTTCACAAAAATGATATTTTATTTATTTTAACTTTCCTTTAAAATAATGTGACTTTTTTATAAGAAAACTTTTGATATAGTATTTATTCGTGTTCACTGATGTTTAATAACCAAAACTTTTTTAAAAAGTATAGAATTTCGAATCTGTAATTTTTAAGGAATTGTATCCATTTTTTCCTTATTTATTGTTCATTATATTTAGAAAACATCAAAGAATAAAAAATAAAAAAGTTATTATATTTTAACTTCTAAAATATAAACTTTTAATAGCAACGAAGAAAAATACAATAACTAACTATTTATTTTATAATATTCTTCATGTTAATATTATTTGTTTAAAGATAAAGAAATGATTTATACTAGTAAAAAATGTTAATAGCTGCTTTGTTTTCGTTAAAGAAATAATTTAGATCGACAATATTAATAATAACAGTATTAAAATATTTCAATTGTGATAATTCTAGTTTATTACGATGGATCAATAAGAGGAACCTAATGATATATAGAACTGTGTAATGTCCAGGGAATTACCGATTAATTTAGTGTTTAATACAGGTGTGCATTTGTATATAGAAAAAGCAATTACTATTTAATGACTATTAAATTTCAATTCTTCCGGAAATCGTAAATTTTAAATACTCAGTTAAGGTAATAAAGATTAGTGAATATGTCTTTAGGATTTATTGTATGATGAAGCCGTTCATATTCTGCATAAATGTAATTAGTTATATTCAAATTGTGTATTCTCTTCTATCGTTCTAAATACTAAAATTATAAAGTATTAACATGAATACAACAATATAGCTATTGTAATAAACATACATCTGTGGCTTTATTATGTTTATGTTTATATACGATTATGTTCATTTTCTTCAGAAACTGTAATTATTATTTAAATTATTTACATATAATACCTATATAATAATAAAAAAATTCTATAGATATTAAAAACTTTTAAAATGAATTATTATAAATCAGAAACAGATTTTAGTAGTTTTTGCTTTCAAAATTCTTGTGAATTAGTGTATCAAAAATTTATATCGATATAATGAAGCTACTAAATTACAAATAAATTAATCTTTAAGACAACTTACTTGCTAAAGATTTAATATAATATATTTTAATTATAAAATTTTCAGTCACCGATTAAATCAACAAATTAACGAACAATTTTAATTATTAATTGTAAAATATTGATACAAATAAGTATTTTAGTAGTATTATGATTATATTTTGTGTAATTTTGATACAGTATTTCCGTACAGAAAAGTAATGAAATATATAACTACTTATAAAATATATAACTGTTTTAACTCATGTAATTTAAATTGTGTATTTATTTTAATAAATATAAATTGAAATAAATTTTTAAGCATTTAAAAATAACGGTATACTGTACATATAAAATTGATAAAAATATCATCATAGAAATATGGCTGTTTTTATATTAGTTCGTTTCTTAAAATATTGCTATTATATTAATAATTAATACTACATGTAGCTCTTTTCTGATGAAATGTTTATCTATTAAGGAAGAAAAGTGGCTTCCGTATTTTTAAAGGAAGTCAAGTCAATAAAGAGGTGACATGAGTCCATGTAATCCAAAAAGATTAAAGAATTTATGAAGACGCTAAAACTAAAAAAGTGATATTTTAATTTTAAAAAGCTGACGAAACTAAAAAACAGATCAGAAGGATTACTAAAACATTGATATCTACAGACTTTAGTAGTTCTCTACTTACTTCATCCATCTTACAAATACATTATTTACAAGAACTTAAAGTAGAAAAGGATGTATCAGTTAATTTTATATGAAGTAAGATTTTAAAAATGTTAATATAAATATAAAATATTAAAAGTTATATTTCTTATATCACTAATTGTTAGTATAAAATTTGGATTATAATCAAAGGTTCTGACATGATATAATACTATTCCGGAATGATTAAACTTTGTATATTTAAGTTCATAGATACAAATGTTTCTGCAATTTATAAAGTTTTTGCAAACATTTTTTAGTGAATAATAACACCATAATTATGAATATAAAAATGTAAATAAAGTTTAACAAATTTTGAAGTGAAGAATTTCTTTGAAAGATACTGTCAACCAATTATTGACAACATAATATCTATAAAGATTTAAAGTTTAAAGGTACTCACATAAGATTCTTAATATTATTTGAGCTTCAACTGTATCTGGAAATACGTCAGATTTTGTTCTGCAGATAAAACGGGCTCCATCATCAGAAGGTCTTGCCACAAACACAATCCTACTTTTCACAGCTAATCCACCATGACTGGCATTGTGGATCTCTTCATAATATTCTTCTTCAATCTTGTTGTTTCTAAGCAAAGTAATTACAGGTTTCGGATTACCACTACCTGTTTGGCAAACTAGTGTTACCTGTAAACAAACATTATCTATAATTATATTATTTACGCCATTCATTCTTAAAGAAATTAGGAATTATTTGTTCTGCTAAAGTATGAAAATAAAAAAAACGTATACAATATAATATATTATAAGTATACAAAATAAATTTTAAAGACACCAAAAAATATATAATATTTGTAAAACCCTTAAAAATTATATCTAAATGAATAATAGTTTTTATATAAAATTATTTAATTTGTGTATAAATATATAGTTATTTTATTGAATGATCTTCGTAATAAAAAATTCGTAATAATAATAAATTAAATTAAGCATTTAAACTAATATATTGTGAATTATGGTAGTTTTCGTATTATCTTTTATGCTGTTAGAGATCAAGTTTTAATAGACTTACAGTTTGCCCTTCTTTCGGAATTTGTGGATCCACTGAGAGTAATACTTTCTCTGATGGAACTGAAAGATATAAACCCATAATGTACTCTGTAACATTTCCAGATTTCAATTTTATTTGTTTTTTTCTTTTTGAAATATAACAAAGAAATAAAATAAGAAATAAAACACTAATGCAAAAGTTATAGCTGTGCAATATAATCTCATTTGAACTCTAAAAACTCAAGACATGAACATTTGTAATATATCTTAGACAAACTTTACACATTATATTATAGTTAAGCTCTTTCTAAAAAAATTTAAAGTGAAATATAAAGTTTTGCTATGTTTTCTTACGTAAGTAACGTTTTTAGTAATATTTATGTCTGATACTCATAAAAATATTATTTTATTGACATATAGTCTAAAGGAATCTATATGTAGGACATTTTATTAAATTCGATTAAAGACTTCGTAATTCGAGTATAATAAAATTTCTTACATTTCTTGTAAATTTTCGCAATATACCTTGTATTGCATTTTTTTCAGTTTATTTCTTACTTAGCTTCAAGTATTTAATGAAGTAATTAACATTATTTATATTTAAAATATCATTTTCTAAATATTCCCATTAACAATGTTAAATTTCCTAATTTAATCGAACATTTAGAACTTTTAACTGCTTTCATTATAACTAATTCACATTACTTAAACATTTTCCTAATTATTCTCAAATTGCAACTTTTTGTAATTAATAAGAATAAAAAACAACAAAATATTATAAAGTTATGAATTAAAATTTAGTATAATCTCGATAATCCCAAATATATCGATCTGGTACAGTGTTGAATTATTAGAAGTAAAGTAAAATTCAATGGTTTAACTACTAGGAAAGAAAACATTTGTTATTTCCGCCATATTATACGTTGTAATCTATAAATGTTTTTGATTAATACATGTTACTATACTGTGAAATACTGAAATTAATTGTCAATCCTTTTAGAATAACTTTCATTTGTCTTTTGCCATTTTTTTTTACCCCTGAGTTCGTAATTCCCGCTAAATTCAGTAAGAAATGGAAGTGACAGCAGGCAACTTATGGGAGGTACAGTATTTTTATTTAGAATATTTCGGAGGACTAATTTTTATTTCAATATTTATAGTGTATTGTGTTAAAAGATATATTTTTTTATCAGTATAAAATTTCGAGCCTAGCAATCTTTAATATCGTGCTTAAGCTCGAGTATTCATGATCAGTATCAATATCATTTCACGTTTAGTAGGAATACGGTACGTTCAAATTTTAGGAAACGGGGAGTTTGAAGTAGTGGGAATTGTCAGTAGTGATGGTAATTCTCGAGAGTTGAATAATGTCGGATTACCGGATGTGACAAACTAGCGAACATACGTATTACGAAAATTCTTCTGTATTTAATAAGTTTTTAAAAGATTTAAAAATTCGAAATAATGTTTATATTTGAAAATTCTATTTTTCATCACTAGCTATTAGTTTAAAATAATGTTTTAAAGACATTTATAAAGAATTTCCATTGAAAGAACAATAACAATACACATGAAATATGATGAAATAATATTCATTTAAATTTGATTTTTCACAAGGTTAGGAAATACATTCTAATATAACTTTATATTAAATCCAACATTTCATTTTACAATTGCATTATTATAAAATGTTTTTACAAGGAATAATTTCTTGCAGAAAATCAAATTTATAACTTATTTAAATTTAAAATGAGAAACTTTTATAAACGGAGATTATCTGCTTAATGTCACTTACAATAAACAGTCAAAGTAACCGATGTTTCCAATGGTTGAGAAATAGCCGGACTAAATGCTTTGCAAGTATAAGATATTCCGTTATCGCTGGCATCAACGCGGAAAACCAACTCACTAGAAACTCCACTTCCAGAAATAGATACAGGTGCACTGATCTATAAAATAAAATTTAAATCTGCATATTTTAATATTATTAAAAGTTTTAACTTGTTATTAAAGACGAATGTTTCTATCATTAATTCAACTTAATTACTTTTACCTTTGTCCACATAATTACAAAACTAACTCATGTAGTTTTATAACTTTTTATGAATTTCATTTATTAATATTCTTTTAGTTACTTTGTAAATTATAAATATATTTAACTAAAAGATAAATAAATACATATTAAAATTTATAATGGTGTATTATTATTTATTAGAAAAAATTATAAACAGTTTATTTAAATTAAGACACTTATATAATACATGCACTTATACTTTACAGCTTAAATATTTTTAATAGCTAAGAAGAAGTATATAAATATACTTCCTCTTAGCACCAAAAGTATATTATAAAAGCTAAAATTCAACATTAATCAATTAAAATTTTAAGAAAATTTATTATAATAACATTTTAAAGATTTTTATAACATTTTGAAAATAGAAATAAAATAATTAAAGAAGGTTTTTAAAAAGCAAAACACTAATCCAAAATAGCAAGGAATAAGAAAATTACATAAGTATTATATATAAAATTATAAGCTTGCATTTGATTTTGTATTTATTTTGTTTTATAAACGAGAGATGTATTAGAATATTCGATGAATAATAGTTTTATTTGCTTACTTATACTTTAAGGAACATGACACTAAACTAAATCATATCGAGTAAAGAAAATATATACTTTTTAGTATGTAGAGAAGACTCTTTTTTCTTGTCAGTTTTCAAAGAAGTGAGGACTACTACATCTCTTAAATATACTTACTGATTTAATTTTGATTTCCAATTACGCATTAATTTGAACAGAACCAAGAAAAATAAAAAGTATAAATTATATTCAGAATAAATTAACAGAAAGCTTCCATTTCCAAATGAAACAAAATATTGTCTCTTTCCGATTTCAGCTTTTCTGTAGATGAATATAATATCTATATTAGAGTTCATATTTGACGCTTTATTTATTAATTAAAACATTAGAACTTTGCATAAAATATAACAAAAATATCTTAATTATATTATATAACGTCATACAGAAATCTAGCGAGAAATTATATACTTTGATGTTTCGATGCTAGAATATAAAACAGTAATTTTTCATTTACATGTGTTAATAAATAAAATGTTATACTTAATATTGAAATTTATGAAACGCAATTTAAAAAATTTATTCTTCATTTTCTGGCCGTTTCATATTGTGTTAATACATTTGTGTAAAATTGGAAGAAAACCGTACGGATCGAAACACATTATATCGAAATGTATAAAGAAACTCTTGTATATAAGTAAAATGGTTTATTTAAATCTTAGCATTTAAATATTGTAATCAATTCTTGTTATAGCACCAAAGGATTATTAAAGTTGAATAATAATATAAAATTAAAGTCCCTTTATAAAACAAACTTCAAAAGGTTATCATTCCTTTAATAAATATCGAGTGGCTTTAGTTTTTCATGCGTGCTTAATATGAAATTTTATTCATTTGTCTCTGTTCACTGTAGCAGAAATAACTCGAATGTTGCTTTTAAATGTGAATCAGATCGAAATGCTCTGCATATTGTTCAGCGAGTAAGTTAAGTGACTGGAGATCAATACTTACCTCTCTGTCTCCCCTATACCATTTTAGGTTTGCCGGAGGATTACCGCCGAGAACTACACATATTAGACGTTGCAAGTCGCCCTGTTTAAGTGCACTTAGTTCTTCGTATCCGAGAATACTAGGAGATTCTGGAGGATCTAAAATTTCGATAAACATTATCTATTAATATAACTTGTTCAAATGTTCAATCAGTCAAACGTATAGAATGATAAAATATTTATATAACTTTATATATTTCATCTTGCTTTCTTTTAATACTTAAATATTCAAGTTATTTTTATTTCGATTCATAAATTTAACATGGTGTATTATTTCTAGTTAAACCTTATACAATTTAATTAAATGAGCTTAAATGAAAAATTAAGATAACCATTAATTAGTTTAAACAATGTTTTCGTGTTTATATTTAAACTAAAGATTTCTGTAAAATTTCTATTTTCTCTAGAAGTAGGCTTTGAAATTTACGCATTGCAATACATACTAAATATAATCTNATTATGAACTTGTAATTAAAATTTACTTGATAATTAAAATTTCTATATAATATAGGAAAATAATATGACAATAAGCGAGCTTTATCTATAAAGTATCATCAATATTATCAAATGAGATTAACTATAAAATAATTACGATTATATCAACTGTTTTTATTAGGAAAAATAAAAATTAATAGTAAAATATTATTAATCCGTTTTAATAATACATTATTATTAAAAACTGATTCACTTTAAAAAAAGTGTTAGATCAATATAATTTTCAAATAATTTATTCTTGTTACTTTAATCGAATAATACTCTTTATGAATACAGAAAATTTTTAAATTAAATTTATTTACAAAATAATATAATTAACATATAAACAATAAGTTGTTCGTAAACTTATTTTAAGACTACAAATGATCAATAATTAAAATTATATAAAATGTAATGAAAACGATAGATCTTCCTTATACTTAGAACATAATTTGCAATTTTAAAAATCTGAAGCATTAAATACTTAATACGGAACGAAAATTGTGTCAAGTGTATTAAATATTAAACTAATTATTAACAATTGAACAATTCAATACTTTTGAACTTAGTTCATTTATTTCGTGATTATTTAATTCTTAAAATTATATATTTATTAATAAAGTAAAACTTCCGTAATGTTAATATATAAACAAATTTATCTGATATTAATGAAATTCACTAAATTTATAATAAAATAATTTATAAGAAATTTATAAGTATATAATTATAGATTCCTTGTGTTTAATGACAATTTTAATAAAGTAATACTTTTATTTTGAAAGACTGTAAATCCTTTTAAAAACTGTACAAGAAAATAAACAATTCAATAAACATATACAATCATAATATTAAATGAATGTATTACAATTATTTTTATTTATTAAAAATATTTTTTACAATTTCATTAAGACATTATAATCATAACACAATATTGTAATTAAATTGTCTAGTTATTTGAAATTATTTATTAAGAATTAATTCATGTCTGTATTTGTACATACTTTAATATTTCTCAGATTTGATTTATTATCAATTTTTATTAGTAATTGCACAATCTTTAGAATATATTCATATTAAAGGTTATAATTCATTGTATTATAGAGAGTTATATTACAGTAGGACATTATTAATCCGGAAAGTTCACACACTTTCTTCTTACAGAATAACAAAATTTCCAATGTTTAGATCAAAAGAACACAATAATAGAAAAAGACATTTAAGTATTACTATTTCTAATATAAGTCGTAAATTGTAGTGAAAAGTAAACAGTGTAAACAGCAAATTTGTTTTTAAATTTTATCTAATGTAAACTTTTCTTTCAAATCAATTTGGGAATGAATTATTAATCAAAGATAAGTACGGTCGTCATCTTGCATTAACGTAAGCTAGACAGCATCTAATTTAAAGTATAATTTCCTTTTCAAAATAGTTTACTACCCTTCAAATAATTTCATCATTCGTTACTATGTTGTTAGCATATTCCCACATAATCCCAATAAACTCGTATGTGTTGATAAATAGTTCATTAATATAATGTAGTAGAACAACCGAAAAGAATTTTACAATGATCATCTATTTGTTTTTACAGTGCATAAAATAACTATTTAGGGACATAAATTAACGTTTTTTAAAAAATGATATTTTAACAGAAATTTCATATTTGAATAATTTCTTAGTTTATAAAACCAGATAAATGACCTTTCCATTAAATTCGTCATATAGTTTCATTAAAAAAAGATTTACTTTAAAATATAAGTAAATGCAATAAGTAAAGGATTGTTTACCTCGAAATCAGATATATTTGATAGATATTCACAACAATAAACGCGTTTGTTCGATAAGAATGCTACATCTCACGCAAACTCGAGTTTTCTTTTGGAGTCAAAACCACGATTTTACGTGATGTATGGAGAAAATCTATCTTTTTACTATTGACAGCGTATAGTGGTTTATGGTATTTTTAAGTATACAAATTTTTTTTAACTTCAAAAATGATGGATAATTTTTTACCCCACCTCTTGAAACTTCAAATAAAATATCTCAAATAATAAATATAAATACAATCATAAAAATCTTTTAAAACGACATTGGAGATAAATTATTGTATATTTATTTTAGATTTTCCTATATAATAAATTAAAGCTTTTAATTTAAATTTATTAATAACAATTTCTAAAATGAAATTTTAAAGCAATTTTTTATGCTATGTTTAAATATATTTATTAGGGCCGTACTTTTCTTATTTTATGATAATATATATCATTACGCATAGATTAAAATTATTAATATTATAAATAAATTTATATAAAATATTTAAAAGAATCATTTACTTATTTAACATATTACGACCTTTCGTCATTCGTTTCTCTAATAATGATCATTATTCTTGTATGATTATAAAAATTATAAACAATTTTATACATATTGTTAATTTCTAAATACACAGTTTATATTATAAATAAATAATTTCTGGGAATTTTTTATATCTATAAATTAATGATCTATAGAATAACTAACATTGCAGCAATTTCACTCTTTATATGCTTATATATTTGATTTGGGTAATTCCATTTGTATAGTAAAGAGCGTAAAAGTTACTTATTAGGTATTTGCTTGATACTTTTTGTGATTATTAATACATATTCAATATTATAAGACTGAAATTAAAGAGAAATAATTTTTTTTACATTCTATGTAAAAAAAATGTATAATTCTATGTTAACCGATTTAGTCATAAATAAAACATTATATTTTTACTAAAAATTTATATACGATTCAATATTTGACACCCGAATTTAAAATATTCTTGAATGATAATTATGTAAACATTAATTGATATTATGAACTTGTAATTAAAATTTACTTGATAATTAAAATTTCTATATAATATAGGAAAATAATATGACAATAAGCGAGCTTTATCTATAAAGTATCATCAATATTATCAAATGAGATTAACTATAAAATAATTACGATTATATCAACTGTTTTTATTAGGAAAAATAAAAATTAATAGTAAAATATTATTAATCCGTTTTAATAATACATTATTATTAAAAACTGATTCACTTTAAAAAAAGTGTTAGATCAATATAATTTTCAAATAATTTATTCTTGTTACTTTAATCGAATAATACTCTTTATGAATACAGAAAATTTTTAAATTAAATTTATTTACAAAATAATATAATTAACATATAAACAATAAGTTGTTCGTAAACTTATTTTAAGACTACAAATGATCAATAATTAAAATTATATAAAATGTAATGAAAACGATAGATCTTCCTTATACTTAGAACATAATTTGCAATTTTAAAAATCTGAAGCATTAAATACTTAATACGGAACGAAAATTGTGTCAAGTGTATTAAATATTAAACTAATTATTAACAATTGAACAATTCAATACTTTTGAACTTAGTTCATTTATTTCGTGATTATTTAATTCTTAAAATTATATATTTATTAATAAAGTAAAACTTCCGTAATGTTAATATATAAACAAATTTATCTGATATTAATGAAATTCACTAAATTTATAATAAAATAATTTATAAGAAATTTATAAGTATATAATTATAGATTCCTTGTGTTTAATGACAATTTTAATAAAGTAATACTTTTATTTTGAAAGACTGTAAATCCTTTTAAAAACTGTACAAGAAAATAAACAATTCAATAAACATATACAATCATAATATTAAATGAATGTATTACAATTATTTTTATTTATTAAAAATATTTTTTACAATTTCATTAAGACATTATAATCATAACACAATATTGTAATTAAATTGTCTAGTTATTTGAAATTATTTATTAAGAATTAATTCATGTCTGTATTTGTACATACTTTAATATTTCTCAGATTTGATTTATTATCAATTTTTATTAGTAATTGCACAATCTTTAGAATATATTCATATTAAAGGTTATAATTCATTGTATTATAGAGAGTTATATTACAGTAGGACATTATTAATCCGGAAAGTTCACACACTTTCTTCTTACAGAATAACAAAATTTCCAATGTTTAGATCAAAAGAACACAATAATAGAAAAAGACATTTAAGTATTACTATTTCTAATATAAGTCGTAAATTGTAGTGAAAAGTAAACAGTGTAAACAGCAAATTTGTTTTTAAATTTTATCTAATGTAAACTTTTCTTTCAAATCAATTTGGGAATGAATTATTAATCAAAGATAAGTACGGTCGTCATCTTGCATTAACGTAAGCTAGACAGCATCTAATTTAAAGTATAATTTCCTTTTCAAAATAGTTTACTACCCTTCAAATAATTTCATCATTCGTTACTATGTTGTTAGCATATTCCCACATAATCCCAATAAACTCGTATGTGTTGATAAATAGTTCATTAATATAATGTAGTAGAACAACCGAAAAGAATTTTACAATGATCATCTATTTGTTTTTACAGTGCATAAAATAACTATTTAGGGACATAAATTAACGTTTTTTAAAAAATGATATTTTAACAGAAATTTCATATTTGAATAATTTCTTAGTTTATAAAACCAGATAAATGACCTTTCACTGTAATTAAAACTTGTAGTTTTTTAAGTTAAAATTTTACAAAATTATAATTTATATATTACAGGTATTAAAATTTTATTGACATGTTTACTTTTCCAAATTTTATATGTTGTTATTTTTATTTATAATTTTTTGTTAACAGATATAATGAATAAAATTTATGTAAATTATATCAAAATAATTTTGAATTCTTTTAGTTATATAGTTAAAAACGCGTTATATCAATAAAATTTTAATTCTAATTTTTGTAATTTCAAATTTTTATTAAAT
>NW_019384692.1:301202-340142 GCF_000671375.1 Centruroides sculpturatus | reverse complement strand
CGTCTTTTACATCGTACTATTACTATAAATAAAAACAGCAGAAATATATGACTTCATTAATTTTAAAAAATATTAACGAAATGTTATTTTATCATCTAAACATTTTTCTTTACTTATATATACAATTCATAATATTGTTTTCAATGTTATTTTTTAAATTTATAATTTAATATTTTATAATTATAAGTTTTCAAATGCTATTAAATAAACAAAGTAAAATAACTGGATAACAATGAGTTATTTTTTTCTTTAAATATATTCATAAAAGAGAAAATTATAATATGATTTTTCTCATCAAATAAATAAGGGATTGTGCCTTATCGCTGAAAATTTTTAAACATTTTTATATATTAAGGCAGACAAGTAACCTGAAATGAAAGATCGACTCCTCCCATAAAACTCTATTATAATTATTTAAAACTTTATAATAGTTAACAACTATAAACTCATTTATATTATTACATTTATTAAAAGTGTTTTTTAGATAAATAGTTTCCTAATATGCAAAAGCAACGAGATTTTGAGAAATTTTTGTAAGAAAATTTGTTTCTATGATATCATTTAAGGATAAAATTAGATAACAACAGTAACTGAGAATACTTTAATGATCGTATATTCTTTATTTTATTAAATTAAAATAATCAATAAAAAAGCATTCAATTTTGTTTCATCAAAACTGATAAATAATGATAAATTTATTGGTTTAATTTATTAATTAAAATTAATGCAATACATCTGTTTCACTTTCTGCACATTTAAGTTAATAGTCTACTTTTTTAAGATTGATCGTGAACATGTCTTTGAAAATCGTAGCTTTTTAAAATTTTTTAAAGAAAAAATTGCATGTTTCAAATCGAATTTGTATAAAATGGAGATGTATGAAATATTTAGTTGCATGTTTATATTAATGTGTAGTAAGTAAACGTCTCTATATTCTTAACATAAAAGTCTGTTAAGATAATTGAATTTATTCAGTTGCGTGTTGCATCACACGCGACATACAGAAGTTACCTCAGTAAAGAAGAGACGACATCAGTACATTGTATTTAAAGTATTAAGATACTTTTAGACTTTTGAAGTTATAATAATGTTATCTCATTTGAGATCGACAAATCAATAAAAGAATTAATATAAAGTTTAAAAAAACAAATTAATTTTTAACAATTCATAAAAAAATCTTAATATCTATCTTTTAAATCAGAATTTAGGGTAATAAAAATGGATAAACAGTTCTGTGAAGAAAATGTTGAAATCAAAACTTAAAATATATATATATACAATATTAATGTAAAAGGCGTTTAATCGCAAAACAAGAAAGAAAGTTAAATAAAAGTAATTAATTAATTAATTTTAAAATTCCTCAAATAATGTAAAACATTTTCATTATTAGGAAAATAGGTTATAAGGTTTAATGGATAATTTAAAAATAGATCATTGAATTTTCCACGACGGTATAATTTATATTGATTTTATTGTATTAATAGTAGGCCTATAATGAATAAAGTAAATTTCTGTGCTCTTTAAAATGTGTTTTTATATAAGTTTTTCATTTAATTTAGTTTTAAAAAATTTATATTCAAAAATTAATTTCCTATTATCATATTTGAATCGAAGTTCTAGAATCGTCAAGAAAGTCAAAGAAATATGCAAAATAAATCAAGAACTTGTGAAGAAAGTAAAGGAAGTTGATTAGGAATGGAAAACGTAATCAGAAATCCGAGTAATTTTTATTCAATTTTTTTAACAAGTAAAATAGTTAGAAACCTCGAAAAATTGCAGTTAAAAATTAAGAATAAAATATAAAATTTTTGACTTAAATAAACAGTAGTTAGTTAAGGTCTGACTTAATAAGACTTTATATTATACGAAAATTTTAAAATCTACTTTAAAATGTTTAAATGTAGCTACGAATCATCACACAAGTAATTATAACTTTTTAGTTAAATAATATTTCAATTAAAACAGAAAATTATATGAATATCATTAACTTGTCACTTATTAATGATTCCTTAATGAAACTAACATTTAGCAAAGGTTATCGCAGACTTACACTTAACGACGACTGTATGAGTCTTGGATACAGGAGCTCGAAGAGGAATTGCAGAAGCATAACAGGATATAATCTTCGTCGTCACATCCTAGATTATGCGAAATTCGTTTTAGGAACATTCATCTTCAATTATAAAGAGTTAATATATTCTTATAACTATTATTTTANGCGTAATTGTCTGCTGACCAATCAGTGGCTGTACTTTCAAAAAGCCAACGGCCACTTTCAACCATCTGCCGATGACCGTTACGACTAAAAAAAACTTCGCTAGGTCTTACTTTCAGGGGGAGGTCTTATATTTCGCAATTCAGCAAAACCTGTGCTAGGTCTTATTTTCTGCGGTTGTCTTATTTTCCGGGAAACACGGTATTAAGCAATCACTTGATATTCAAACAAGTATGTATATTATATATGTGTATGCTACATAATATACGCATCTATATTATATGTATACATTACGTAATTATGTAAATCTACTTATATTTAAATGTTTAACGTTTTCAAGCTAGTGAATAGATAGATCACTTTCAGGATACTTAAATATTCGAATAACGAAAACAATAATCTGAATATGAACGTCTGAACAGCTAACTGTAAATAGACCAAAAACTAAAATGAATAAAATATTTTACATACATAATAATAATTAAATATATACTTAACAAAACAGTGGAAAATTAAAATTAATAAAATGAAATTTAAATTGACTAGAGATTAGTTTCTAGAGATTAAACAAGACAAAATTTCACTAATTAGAAGCCCTCCAATGCTCAAATGAATAAAATAACTGAAAAACTAGTAGTCAATAGTTCGTGCCGCACCAGTAGGCTGGCCGAATGGAGTTTACCGGATTTTCTTCTTAAAATAATATATTCATGCTATATTAAAATCAACATTATTTTGTTGATATTTATTCATAGAAACACATCGAAGTCAAATATAATAATTGATTTATAAATTAAAAATTCAAAGTTTGTAACTTAAGAATATTTTTTATTAGTTAGTAAATTGTTTTATTTAGATAAATAAATTTATTGTCTATTCATCAAATTGCTTTTACATTGTTACTGGTAATAATGTTTTGTACGTAATTAAAAATCACTAATAAAAATATTATTTGGCAATCAAGTAATTTTCAATATATCAGATATATCAATTTAAGTAATCAAATAATATGTATAATATACCGGTATACATTGTCTGAAAAGTTCCCGTAACGATATTTAGAACTTATTCATCGTGTTATCCGTTGGGCAGCACAAATTAGTAACTATGAGAACCAGTAAGTGATTATTTTATCCTTCGGTTTTGATTCGTTTTTGGCGAATACTACGTCTTTTACATCGTACTTACTTTTGACTTCATCATTGAATAAGAAACGGGCATCAAGACTCAATTAATTAAGTTGTGTTTCAAACATAAAAAAACTGCATCAGAAACTTTTGAATTGAGGAAAAGATCTTGTTCAGATGAATATTTATTTAACTCGACTATGTATGAATCGTAGAAATGTTTTGGCTACGGTCAAGAGTCATTGGAGGATGGCCAAAGGAAAGACTATCTTCCATAAGCATCACCGTCGAAAATTAACTCTATAGAACAGATTGTCAACGATCTGTTCTACATGGAGGCTATGGATTGCCTGCTCGAAAGAATCCGGCGAAGTTGACCAGACTTTTCCCAAAGCGTAAAATGGTTCCTTTTTCAAGATAATGCTTTAATATTATCAAATGCGATTTCCTTGCAAACCCCAATCGAAAACGATCCTAATACCGCTCTATTGTCGAACCTATTTCCAGATTTTTTAAAACAAAATCTAAGGTTCTCACGAAAAAAAATATGAACCAACGTTTAAAATTCAAAATTAATGGTCGATTACCAAATAGCTGTTTCAAAATAATACAGTGGGTGATCGGTTAATGAACAAATCGGATAACGAACACTTTCGCGAAAGATTTTTATGTTCGGACAACGAACACATGATCGGATAACGAACACCCCACAGAACAAACACAAGAAGAAGCGACGTAAAATAATGAATACCGATTGGTCTTCCCTCGTCTTCGGACAACAATTCGAAACTTTTCAGAGTGTGTGAGACGTCGACACCGACGCTCAAGCCGGTATATACCGATCGGATAGTATTCCTCCGAATTTTGAAACTCTCCCTTGTAATTCCAGCCTTTTATTTTTCTGACAAAACAATTCTTGTATGTATTCGCGAGACTATCGTGTAGACACTCGTTAAGTTTTGCGTCTGTTTTCTTTTCGAAAGTTGAGAGTATAATAGCAAAGGTAGAGAGTGGGCAGAAGATGCCTAATGTTGCTGAGCAATATGGCGTAAACAGATCTACAGTAGGCCTCAGTTCAATCTTATTTAAGAAAAATACTGTATAATCAAGAGGACTCCAGCAGCTAAAGGAGTAACAAAATTTACATCTGAGAAATAAAGAACATCGAAGAGTTCATAATGGAATCTGAAACATATCTGACGACAGAAGAACGCCAAGAACTCTTAAATGAAGAACACCAAGAAACTCGGCGAAATATGTTTTCTTTTGAAAAAAAGAAATAATATCGATATCTGTTACTAAAGATCCTTTGAAGAACTGGGAGGATGTCAGAACAACGGTCTTAGAATGGCATCCAAACCAGATTCAGGCTTGGATATTTCTACAAGTGTAATGCTATTAATTACTTACGAAAAATCCTTTAGAAGAGAGAAAAGCAATCGACATTAGACAGATTCTTTAATCCTTTCAAACGGAAAAAACATGACTAATAAAAATGCAAGACTGTGTATGTATGTATTTTTATTATTACATATAAATACGTAGTAAAGAAAGTATTTATTTTTTATTTTTGGGGTTTCCAGAACGAATTAATGAAATTCCCATTAAAACCTATGGTAAATCGATAATCGGTTAACGAACAATTCGGATAGCGAACAAAGTCTTGGAATGGGTTATGTTCGTTAACCGATCACCCACTGTACTTCACTAGGAATTTCTTGAATACTACAATTTCAGAAACTTCTGGAATTATGAAAGCTATATATCAAAAGGGAAAAAACATGATATAAAATAATAAAAAAAGCTATATTTCATTGAATCAGTCCAAGAAATTTCAAGATGTTGTATGTATAATTTTAAAAACTATGGTATAAATTATCTATTTAAAATTTATAAATTTTATAAAAGTCATATTCAATTATCCATAAATATAAAAATTAACAATATTAAATTATAATAACAAGGAATAATTTTATCTAAATTACAAATTACAATATTTTTCATTTATATATTTGATTTCGGCAAGTTACTATAAATAAACGACTTGAGAATAACATAGACATTAAAGTAATTATCAAATGAAATTTAAAATTTTATTTTAAAAACTTATTTTGCGTAATACAGATTTAAAATTTTTAATACTTTATGAAGATTATAAGAAAACAACTGGAAAATATAAAAGAATTTAAGATAATTTTCTTACATTAAATAATATGACTATATATATATATATATATAGTCATATGTAAATGTAAATTTATATTATGTATATTTATATACATATAATCTGTATATAAGAGATGTTTAACTAAAGTTGTTATTTCTTAATTAATGTGTGTTCCTGTTCATATCCAAAGTTGAAAAAACTGGTTTTTTTTTCTACAAATTTATTTATTTATACAAAAAAAAAAAAAAAGCATTTAATTTAAACAATCTCGAATTAAAAACCGAGTGATAGAATCGTAATCCAAGTGCTCGTTGTTTACGATTTATTAAGCATTGTAACAACAGTAACTTGTGATAAATTAACTGAACCATAACAGTTAATGCTGCTATTGATCGAATAGAGTAACATAAATTGTTTGGCAATACATTTCTCATCAACAGATTGCTTTTTAGGAACGATAATAATAATGTTTAAAACGTTGAGAATAGTTGTAAATTTAGAAGTTTTATAGAAGTTTTTAAAATTTATTCCAACTTTTTGTCTATAAAAACTTTTCAGACATAAAGTTAAAATTGTTGATTACTAATTACATCATTAGGTAATTTAAAATCTATATTCAAATAATATTGAAAAATTGTAGTAAATGTTTGGAATAATTGAATAATATGCAATATATTATTGCTGTATCCTTTTCAAATTTCATTTTAAAATTTCAGCTTTATTTGCTCTCAGATTTATAATAAGATAACATATGACAAGATTTAACATTTACACATGCAATCATATGAAAAATGAAAAAAAAAATCATTTTAGTTTTGTAACAAATCTTGGAAGTTTAACTGTCAGAAAGTTAATTATTTTTATATGATTAATAGCCATATAAGAATTTCATTTTTATAATTAATTTAATGATTATGATTAATGTTATGATCGTTTTAATTTTTATGTGATTAATAACTTAATTATTTTTTATGTGATTACGTTAATTATTTCTAAAATGAATATATTATATCTCTTATTTATTCAGTGTATATATTCATTATAAATGAATAAAAATTCAAAACGTTAATTTTTATCATGTATATTGTAAATAAATATAGTTACATTTTCTTTTTACATAGGATGAAATAGATATTTTTAAAAATTGATATTTATCATTAAATTTTTATCCAGAAATGTTTGGATGAAGCTGATGAATAACTTTGAAAATTTCATATAAAACGAAAGTCGGATAAAAAATATTTGGGTGTTTTTATAAGAACAAGGTAGAGAAACTGCAGGAAAAGTGAAAGTATCTGTTACTGCAATACAGAATGTTATTTTAAAAAAGGCAATCAATATGACTAAACAAAAATAACTGAAAGAAAATCTATACTAAGTGAGAGGATAAAAACAAAATGTTTTCATCTTGCCACATGTAAAAGAATTTACACGAATGCTATTGATTATAATTTAACAGTTAAGATGTCTCATTTTTCTATGGTTGTCAAACTAAAGCTAAACAAACATATTTCATGATGTATATGCAAAACTAAATCAAAGTAATTAGTATACAAATATATATGAATAAATTTAAAAATCCAAGAAAATAGAAAATTATAATTTCTGATAAAAGGAAATTTAACATACACTGATCAATCGAAGCAAATATTATTGGTATGATAACGAAACCAAAATCATTCTTCAATAGACAATTATGAGGTAATGGCGTTTTGATATAAAATGCTTCGTATTTTAAGATATCATCCGAATTGAAGAGAAATAATTTAATTTAACTGAAAATTCGAATGGTAACTCCAATAGTTGTTATCTAGCATATACAAAACTCAATTCTAATGATTATAACATAAAAAAGTTTGGTGACCCTTAATTATTATTATCAATCCTCGACACCAATGATATGAAAAGTATCTAGTCTCAATTAGCAATAATTGTACATGCCTCAAATAAACAATTTTATCATATAAATTATTTTAATAACATCAGACAAAATTAATAAAAAAAATAGTAACGGTTAAAAATAGAAAAAATAAATCAAAGATAATAATTATAATGATAAACGAAATGATAAAGATATTGAATTGTCATTTCAATTTTCCTTTTAAATAAAAAGCATATTTATTTATTAATTACAATTTTTGATAAATAAATAATAGTTCTTTATTTCAAATATAATTAACTATTAAAATAATAATTTTTTTCTAAGATTTTCACTCCCAAATTATGGCTATAATATTTTTATTATTTTAATGGAAACTTTATATAATATAAAATAAAATATTAAATACATAATTACATTATTTATTTTAAAACTGTACAATTTAAATATTTAATTCCGTTTTCAAGGAGTTTAAAAAAATCAATATAAAAAATCTAGTTTTAGGTTCGATACATACCTAAGGGAGCTATTTCATAAAAGGATCTTATATAAAATTCCCCAAGCATGTAAACAGCTCATCACGATCATGCAAGAAAACATAATCTTCAATTTAGAATGATATAATAAGTAAGATTCTCAAACGTGCTATTTTCGAAATTCGAAACATTTCCAAGTATCCTCACGAGTCTAAAGTATGTTTTGTTGTGAACATTCTGAAATTCTCACGAAGAATAAAAACATCTCATAGTTTCAAAAACTGTACACTGGAAGGATCAATACTTATGCCATTGTTATAAGTTTAAATCATTTTATATGATGTAATGTAAATATTAAGACATATAGCTGTGTTATATTACACGTATATGACACAACAATATATAGAATATTTATATTAATATATATAATATATATAATTTTCCAAGTTCGATTTTGAGTATTGATTTACGATTAAAAGCAAATTAGAATGAAAACTGCTTAGAAAAAGGAAAAATACAAAAATTAAAATGAATTTTTTTTAATATTTAAAAATTGTGTAAACAATATTTTAATTTTTTAAAAATTTAAATACATAATTTGTATCATTTAAAAAATTAAAACATTTTCAACTTTGTTAAACAAACGAATACATTTATTTAATATCAAAGTTATAGTGTCAGATGCATTAAGTTATTAAATTCAGTATTTTATATATATGATATAATTAACGTAAATTTAATTTAAGTATATTAATAAAAATAAAGTATTAAATGACTATGTCTTCTTTATAGTTTATTGTATATTTTAATGTCAGTCTGTTGTTTTTACTGTAAAAAATAATAACTTTTTATATTTTTACAGTTATTTCTATTTATTTATAAATTACCAGTTAGATAATTCATTTATTTTCTTTAAATAATACATTAATAAACTGATAGATTTATTATTTTGTAATTACCTATAATTATAAACTTATAAAGTTGTATAATAAATAAAATTATTCGTATAATCTAGTACAAAACGTACCAGAAATTATTCGGATATTTATTATTACTGTATAAAGAACTTTATATGGAATTTAATGGATTACTTCAAATTTAAGAATATATTAATTTTTTTATATATATTATAGATTATCAGTACAATATCATATACAACTTTGATAAATGTCTTAAAACACAATATAATTTAAAGAATTTAGAAATTCTGAATATTTAAATCGAGTCTGATCTGAAATCATTATTTATAATATTGAAATTTGTTGCTTGAAAATATATAATTTTATTTTTTATTCACTGACGTCTTCTATATTGTTTCTGTTGATGTTATTTATCAAATAAAGAGCACTCTCCCAAAATATTAAAAAACAAACTCAAAATTGATATATAGGCAATATAGCAAAAATTTACTTTCATTCAAGATGACTTTCATCATCTTCTCGATCAGAATACTAAAACTTATTTTAATATTGTGTTATTTCTCCAAGCCATACTAAACGAAAGGAAAGACTTACTATGGGAAGAATTATGTGAAATGTTTTGTAATATTGTCATTTATTCTAAGGTGTTTTATAATTCCCATTCCGTTGCTTTGAGATGAGAAGTGAGAGTCATTTTAAACTGAAATTCTAGCATTGTGATATGAACGAAACAAACAATAGTTTAACACAGTTTAAAAAAAAAATCTGATTTAGTATAATTTTTATATTTTAACTTATAGAATGTAAAGAATCAGAAATAATTAATTTATATATTATATCTCATAATAATAAATTATATTTCTTAAATTTCGATCGTTATAGCTAGTTCCAGAAAATTATTTTTTTTAAACTGTACAGTATTAACAAATTTTTGCGAATTCATTCCATAATTCACGTTGTATTACTTTTTATATTTGCGAAAATTTTTGTTAGATGCAATTCATTGATATTTTATAATATTTAACCTTAACATAAGCTTCAGAGAATTATTGATATCAAGAAATATAATATAAAACAAATGCATTCGTACAAAAGCCTTATGTAGGATTCTAAAGAATGATTTACAGGGGCTGATTTTATTGACACAACTGAGATACAGCAACAATGTTAGTTGTTAGCTTCTCTCCTATCGAAGAATAACAAATCCTGGATTTTCTATTCTTCCAAAAATAAATCCAGGCTTTTCTGTCAATGCGAATGTTCGACAGATGCAAGAGTTTCATACTACATTTTTGCATTTATAACACATATGTACTATACTTCTGCTTCCGTAAGTGATTAAATTTATTATAAACGTTTAAAAACTTTGAAAGTATAAATTAGTTTAAGAATTTTAAATACCGTGTTTCCCCGAAAATAAGACAGTGTCTTATATTAATTTTTGCTCTGAAAAATGCGCTAGGTCTTATTTTCAGGGAATGTCTTATTTTTTCCAGGAAGAAGAATTCACATTTATTATTGAACAAAAAAAATTCCCAACTCGAACTTAGACGAGAGTGACGTATATCCGGTGTGTCGAACTGTCGCCTTTTTATAGCGTCAACATCGGACTCGATGACCAATTAGTGCTTACTGAACAGTAGCACTATGCAAATGTCATGTAGCGTGATTCCCGGCCGACCAATTAGCCATCACCAGCCGTAAGTTATGCAAATCTATGATTCCCAAGCCATAGTCTTATGCAAAACATGCCGTGTGGCGTAATTGTCTGCTGACCAATCAGTGGCTGTACTTTCAAAAAGCCAACGGCCACTTTCAACCATCTGCCGATGACCGTTACGACTAAAAAAAACTTCGCTAGGTCTTACTTTCAGGGGGAGGTCTTATATTTCGCAATTCAGCAAAACCTGTGCTAGGTCTTATTTTCTGCGGTTGTCTTATTTTCCGGGAAACACGGTATTAAGCAATCACTTGATATTCAAACAAGTATGTATATTATATATGTGTATGCTACATAATATACGCATCTATATTATATGTATACATTACGTAATTATGTAAATCTACTTATATTTAAATGTTTAACGTTTTCAAGCTAGTGAATAGATAGATCACTTTCAGGATACTTAAATATTCGAATAACGAAAACAATAATCTGAATATGAACGTCTGAACAGCTAACTGTAAATAGACCAAAAACTAAAATGAATAAAATATTTTACATACATAATAATAATTAAATATATACTTAACAAAACAGTGGAAAATTAAAATTAATAAAATGAAATTTAAATTGACTAGAGATTAGTTTCTAGAGATTAAACAAGACAAAATTTCACTAATTAGAAGCCCTCCAATGCTCAAATGAATAAAATAACTGAAAAACTAGTAGTCAATAGTTCGTGCCGCACCAGTAGGCTGGCCGAATGGAGTTTACCGGATTTTCTTCACATAACACCAAACATAACAGCAAAGTAGGACCAGTTTTCCATAAAAGTCTTTCCTGGAGGCCCTTAGCAGATCCCCTATATGTTGCGTTGCATTAAATCATCAATCAATCCACGAATTAAAAAAGGATCTCCTGAAAGTGTTCGAATGTTTACAAAATGTTGCATATTTCTACTGCCTGCTTCATTGATTGGCATACAATCTCAACAATTCTAGCAATGTTTTTAAAGAATTTTCTATCCTTTCTTGAAATTGTGTCTTCATTATTGACTAAATGCCGATAAACTAAATCCTTAACATGACTCAAAGATATGCTATTTCTAAAATTTTAACTTTTTTTGATGCTTTGCATGTAATTCGAGGATTGTTTTAACAGTCCTACTGTACACAGTATTTACTTTTTCAGTCACTTCGACCATCGCAATCTGTGATATAAAATTTTTTCAACTTCTTAAAATATTGTCCTTCTAATTCTGGAATCTGTAAGTATTGACGATAAATTTTTTTTCTATCAGTCACATATTATTTTTCCCTTTATTAGATTTTAAAGAACTTTTCAAGAGAATAATAAACAAATAAACTTTTATGAAAATTCGATATAATTATTTTAGTTAATAAATAAGAAAAATTGAAATATGCATAAATAATTTATATTTAATTTAAACAAATAGACATTTTATACTTAATTTATAACTTTCTTATATGTCTGCCTGATTTAGCGGATACCTCTAATTAGAAAACAAAACCGCCGGTCTCTTCATATTATTAAGATTATTGATGTATTTCGACCTTACTTACGTGGACACTATGAACAACGGGTAAAAATTTCTCATCCTTCCCATTCTCCAAAATATCTATAATTTAAGCAGGCAGTACAATGGATCATATTAGTTCCGTGTCTGTTATTTAAAAAAGACATCACACATATCTTTGGTATTAACAACACCAAACGATCGCCTAGTTATCGGGCTATAATATAGCTATTTTAAATAGCCATTATTATAGCCCGATAATTAGGCGATCGTTTGGTGTTGTTATTATCTACTCGGGCTGTGAGTTGATGTTTATATATATCTTTGGTATTATTGTTTCTTAGATTTTTTGCTTGTCAAACGTAGATTTCGATTTAATTTTTAGATAGTACTCTAAAATTTCGCACCAAACATTGGTAGATTGATTGACACCGGCATTTCTCTTGCATAATAGTCAAGAGGTATTAAAAGAATTCTGAACTTAGAGAATTCTGAAGAATAAAAAATATATTAGAAGCAGAATGAGTCGAATGATCATAAGTTGTAAAACTTGCAAAATCTTATTTGGAAAACCTATGCAGCGTAATCAGTAATAGTACCTAAACAGCCTTGAGTAATAGCAGTTTTGAGTGTCATTCCACAACAAGTTCTTTATTCTATATTTCTCTAAGTTTTTCTAAGTCTAAGTTTATATTTGTAAGGTCTAAGTCTAATCACTATTTTTAATTACTAAATTTAATATGAAATGTCACAACGCTTCAAATTCAAAATTATGTAAATTAATTATTGCATAAAAAATAGCCATATAATTTTAGTGATTCTTTGGCAATTTCTTAATTCTCTTATTATCATACATTCTTTTCTCAAACAAGAAAGGATGTTGATTTTTTTTTAAATTCATTGGGTGTTGAAAACATATAAGAATATTTTAGTAGATGCTGTGTTAAACGGACAAATTTTGGTTCCTATAGTACCTTGTATACTAGGATCTAGATTAATAAGTCATACAATGCTCATAAAAAATAAGAAATTATAACGTATCTCATAATAAATGTTTTAAATCTGTATTTACTAAACAGTGATATCAGAACTAATTTTTAATCCTAATACATTTTATGGAACACAGCTTTATGATAATACAAAATTACGTTTTTTCGACCTATTAGAATAATATATATTTTTTATTAAACAACAATAAAATATGAATTAAAGTTTTTAATAAACTAGGCGTAAACCCTCAACTTGCTGAAATAATTGAAGAAAATCCTCTTGAGGCATGATATTAAAAAAGCATGAAAACAGTCGTTTAAATAAAACCACTACTTTTATATGTAAAATATGTCAAACAAGTAAATAAGATATTTTTATTTTTGTAAATTAAATACGTAAAAACCATAGAAAATAAATCATTTAACACGGAAGATGCATAAACTGATACTCGAAAGCAAGAAATAAAGAAGTAAATAGAAATAAAGAAATGCATTTAGAAAGATAGGAACAAAATAAAATTTGTGTTATTTATATCACTGGTTTTCTTTTTACTGCTTTAAAGGATTAAGAAGAAATTCTAAACAGAATTTATCAGATAAACAGCTCTAAAATATGAATTATAAATAGAAAATTTATTTTAATTAAATTCGTGTTACATTTACATAAAAAAAAACACAAATCTTATGCAATCTGGTTACTTTATGAGTTATTCCTAATGTTACTTTATAAGAACTCATGTTAAAAGAAAAGAATATATATATGTATATACTAATAGAACAGTATTTATGATCTGAATGGAATTCGGAAATGACATATCATTACAGTTCACATAGTTTGATTTACAATAATTTTGGTATTAAAATCATATTACATTTGTACTGATTTAGAGATTACTCTAACGAGAATTATAGGCAATACATAACAACTCAGAAATCTAACTATTAAACTATATAAATAAAATATTAATATAACTATAAATTACAATAACCTTTAAATAATATTTAATAATATACTCATATTGTTATGAATACTGTTAAAAATATTCCTACAAAATAATTAATCTACTTGGGTTTTGTAAATTTTTCATTATTCAATAATTAATTGAAATCTTTAATGTATTTTTTAAAAAGTCGGTATTTTAAAGATTTTGAATAAGAATAATAATTTAAAATTCAAATAGGTTTAAATCAGGGATCACTTCTATATCCTAGTGTCATTATACATCAAATCATTTCTAATGGAATATAAACTGATAATCTCTATAAATCTACTCAGATTATATTTAAGCTATCAAATTAACAATTAGAAAGTTTTTGATAAGTCTCCAGAGTCTATATGTTGGTTGCAACTAGAATGTATGCCAATATTAAATTTTAAGTTGTTAAGCATTGTTCGAATAACTTGTTTACATTGTGACTTTTGGCATATAACCAATCGAATTTGTTATTAAAAACAACCTAAAAAATAATACATTAAATCTCGAATCTTTTTTATAATTAAGCTTATGGCATCTAAGAATAAAATCATATATGTAGTTATAAAAATCATATGAATTTTAACTTAAATGATTTTTATAATTCCATTATTATGCTTATCATTATTTGCAAATCTATTTTCAATATCTNTTATTTCATTATTGATGTAATGTTTCAGAATTTTGAAGTTATATACCGTTCATAAGTCAGAAAGGAAAGAAAAACTGATTTTTTGTGTATCTTTCTACAATACAATTAAGTAGGAATTGGTTATTCTTCTATCATTGACTTTTGCCTTCTATTTAAATTGTTTCTTATATTAACACTAAGATTATTATTGATAGTTAGTTTTAATTATTTAGTTTATTGTTTCATTCTCACAATAGATTAAGCCTTTGGTGTTAATTGGAATCCTTTGTATGCGTTTTTGTTTTTAGTTAAATATTTTTGTATCGTGCAAAGTGTTTGTTAGGAGCATACTTCTCATCTGATATCATAGGTTGTGTTGTTGAAATTTGTAAGAATTCTAGTGTCAATTTGAAGAAAATTATATTTGTAAATATTTTATTTATTGTTTTCATTTAAAAACCATACATCTCACAGCTATAATGTGTATTATAGCACAGTTTTATAGTATAATCCTATCTATTGTTATTCATGTTCTCACTGATGTGAATAATTGATACTTTGAATGCTTAGTTATTATTTTTGATTAATCAAATCACATATTAACTTAAATGATTTTTATAATATTATTATGCTTATCATTATTTGCAAATCTATTTTCAATATCTTAATTAATATTTTGTAAAAAAAATTTCAAAGATTAGCTTTAAACACTTTGTGTTATATAATAAGCCTCAATAGGAATCTTATCTGATGAATATACACAGCAAAACTTCTCTTAACGAATACTTCTTTATGACGGACGGTTTTTTTGATTTCTTAAGTGTCCGTTATAGAAGATTCACTGTATATAAATAATTTTTATAAAGATAGCTATGTAGTAAACTTGAGGACAAATTAAATTTATCAATAATTAATTAATTAAGAATAAATCGTATAAGTTAATATAAGTTTCTCATTTAAATTATACAGCTATAGTTTAATTATAAAAATAAAAATTATTTTCTGTGAGTTCGTAAAACATTGTAATTTGAAATAACAATTTTAAAAACATTATAGTTATTTTGAATTTAAGAAAGCAGAGAATATTTCGAATTTAAAAACTTTACAAATATTACTATTACTCATCAATTTTTATATTATTATTACCAGCTTAGCACGGTTTTGCTGAGTGAAAAGTAATAAAGACAAACATTAAAATTAAAATCGCATTAAACGTTTGATTATTTTACTATTGTTATGTTTATCACGAAGTATCAAGAGGATGAAATCAGGTAGAGTAGTGGGGTATCCAGATTTTATAGTAACGGATATTTTCTACAGGGTCCTAGCGAGTAACTGTGTAAAACTTGATGCAGATCGATCAAAGGGTTTAGGAGTTAATAGTTTAGATTTTATGGTAGTCTGTATTTCCGCAAGATCTTAGAGAGTAACTAAAAAAAATTTAGAAAATTCGCTCAAAGGTTTTAGTAGTGAATAGAAAACAGACAGTATATTAAATATACATAAATTGTACATTTCTATCAAAATAATCAATCATAAATTTTCTAATTAAAACTTCTTCAATGATTCTTTAAAAGAGAACAAAAGTTATAGATTTTGTACAAGTAAATTTAGGTGTATATATTGTATTATTNATTAGATAAATAGATGCTTTCTTCACATATTTCATACCTATATTAATTATACATTTTCAGTAACTGTAATTTATTTAATTATGTTGTTAAAAAATATACCTACATTTTTAAAACAAATAAATTGATTTAGAATTCCTAACTTGGAAAGTCTTCTGAAAAAAGTTAATTACAATATACATCAGTGGCTTATCTCTGGAGATTTGAAAGTAATGTGCATGTTATTAGGTCAGCAGTCAGGTTATACCAAATTTCCATGTTTTTTCTGTGAGTGAAACAGTAGAGCCAGGAATTTGCATTGGGTTCAGAAGCAATGGCCTAAAGAATATTGTGAGGAGCAGCTTGGTAAACCCAGAGAAAATGCTGCTACTACTCCTGCATATTAAGCTGGGACTAATGAAACAGTTCATAAAAGCAGTCTTCAAAGGATGGAGACTGCTTTTTGTATTTATGCAAAAAGTTTCCAGCCTTGTCTGAAGCAAAACTAAAAGGTGTATTTACAGGACTTGATATATGGAAATTAATATCAGACACAGAACCTCTTTCTTCAATGAACAACAAAGAATGGGATGCCTGGATTGCATTTAAGGCAATAGTTTCAAAAGTTTCTAGGAAACAATAAATATCCTGATTATAAAGAAATAGTAGAAAACTTGTTAATTAAGTACCATGAACTGGGCTGCAGTATGAGCCTCAAAGTACACTTTCTGAACTTGCAATTGGATTACTTTCCTGCAAATCTAGGGGTTGCAAATGAAGAACAGGGTGAAAGATTCCATCAGGACATTAAAGAGATGGAAAGAAGATACCAGGGACAGTGGGATGTCAGTATGATGGTGGATTACTGTTAGATGATGCATAGGGACATTCCAGATACAGAACATACGAGAAAGTCCACAAAACACAGGTTTACGGCTAAAAATGTCAGAACTGATAAGCACCAAAGCTAATTTGTGTCTTTTGTATTTTTGTACCCATGCATGTTAATAATAAACTGAAATTGGTAATTTTTCCATGTTAAAATAAATCAAAACACTATTATACGTATGTATGTATGTCAAATAGTATAATTTTAGAAATACTGTATATATAATAAAATTACTAGCTTAATTATTTTTAAATAATATGTCCACAAGCATAATTTTATAATGTGGATAATTTTATTATTTAATTGGTAATATAACTAGAAATGATATCAGGAGGGCCAGAATTAGAATGCAAATCCACATTCATCCCTCCTACCACTGTGGTATAGCCATTGTTGCTGTGGATGAAGATTAAACTTTTAGATATTGCATATACAAGAGTATAAGAGAAATTGCCACATTCAAATCTTTTTTCCAGTATCAATTCAATTTTTCTTAATTTATTTATTTTTAAAGGTAAGAAGGGGCCTCTTCCCATTTATGTTATTGTATTTAATGATCAAGATTATTTAGCATTATAGATAGGTGCATTACAGTTTTAGTGATTAGACCTTTAGACTAATTTAATTAAACTTATGGAAAAATGTGAGAAAATCAATGATCTGAGGACAATTTTGAGCTCATAGCTCATACTAAACTCATGAGTGAATTAACAGTTACAAAATAATTTCAAAATTATCAGAATTATATATTAATTTTAAACAAATATATAAACATAATGATCACACAATGCACAAAACCAACACCAGCAGAATGAAAAGAAAAACGTACTAACATTTTCATCTATATAAAAATAGACATCATTAGGTAAAAATGATATAGAACAAAATGGCTAACAAAAATCAAATGTTTTTTCAGATATTCCAACTGATTACAGGAACATCTAAAAAAGTATTCGATTTTTGTTAGCCATTTTGTTCTGTATTGTTTTTTTATATAGACGAAAATGTTAGTACTTTTTCTTTTCAATCTGCTGGTGTTGGGTTTGTGCATTGTGTGTTTATACATTACAGTTTTGGAGAGATACTAAACATAATGATTATTTTTTGTCATACTTTTTATATTCAATGTTTTTCTTAACTTAATTACTGTACATTACTCTAAAATATTTAATCATTAAGATTGTCTTCTTGCAAGATTTTATATTCTATTGTATGTATTATGTGTGAGTATTAAATATTAATGAATAATTTATCATATTTGCATAATATATTATTAATTTATTTTTTGTTTAAAATTATAAAAAATTTAGAAGAAATTTATATTTTATTTTTAATGTATAGGTAGAGAATATGATAAAGATGGTAATTTACATCAATGGTGGAAAAATTCTACAATTCAAAGTTTCCAAGAACGTATAAAATGCTTCATTGATCAGTATTCTTTATATCAGTATGGCGGTGAACAAGTATGTTTTAAAATAACAGTTTTACATAATTTTATTATTTACAAATCAAACAAATTCATATATTCACTTTTGAAGTTATCTACACTGATAATAATAACTGACTAATAACACAGGTCTGCAGTGGAAAAGCTGTTTGACTTTTTTTACATGATCCTTATGTTGTGTTATTTATGTGTTATGGTCTTTTATGCTGAATTCAAAAATGTTACTAGTTTTCCTCTATCATGTAAGTTCTTTCTACAAAACCATTTTTATTAGATAAATAGATGCTTTCTTCACATATTTCATACCTATATTAATTATACATTTTCAGTAACCGTAATTTATTTAATTATGTTGTCAAAAAATATACCTACATTTTTAAAACAAATAAATTGATTTAGAATTCCTAACTTGGAAAGTCTTCTGAAAAAAGTTAATTACAATATACATCAGTGGCTTATCTCTGGAGATTTGAAAGTAATGTGCATGTTATTAGGTCAGCAGTCAGGTTATACCAAATTTCCATGTTTTTTCTGTGAGTGAAACAGTAGAGCCAGGAATTTGCATTGGGTTCAGAAGCAATGGCCTAAAGAATATTGTGAGGAGCAGCTTGGTAAACCCAGAGAAAATGCTGCTACTACTCCTGCATATTAAGCTGGGACTAATGAAACAGTTCATAAAAGCAGTCTTCAAAGGATGGAGACTGCTTTTTGTATTTATGCAAAAAGTTTCCAGCCTTGTCTGAAGCAAAACTAAAAGGTGTATTTACAGGACTTGATATATGGAAATTAATATCAGACACAGAACCTCTTTCTTCAATGAACAACAAAGAATGGGATGCCTGGATTGCATTTAAGGCAATAGTTTCAAAAGTTTCTAGGAAACAATAAATATCCTGATTATAAAGAAATAGTAGAAAACTTGTTAATTAAGTACCATGAACTGGGCTGCAGTATGAGCCTCAAAGTACACTTTCTGAACTTGCAATTGGATTACTTTCCTGCAAATCTAGGGGTTGCAAATGAAGAACAGGGTGAAAGATTCCATCAGGACATTAAAGAGATGGAAAGAAGATACCAGGGACAGTGGGATGTCAGTATGATGGTGGATTACTGTTAGATGATGCATAGGGACATTCCAGATACAGAACATACGAGAAAGTCCACAAAACACAGGTTTACGGCTAAAAATGTCAGAACTGATAAGCACCAAAGCTAATTTGTGTCTTTTGTATTTTTGTACCCATGCATGTTAATAATAAACTGAAATTGGTAATTTTTCCATGTTAAAATAAATCAAAACACTATTATACGTATGTATGTATGTATGTATGTATGTATGTGGTGTATATATATATATATATGCTTTTATGAATTTTTGACAAAAACTTTGTAAAGCCTTTGTATCCAAACATTATGTGATTGAAACATTTGAGAGATCATTTTTAGGTGTATTTGTAGTTGTTAGTAAAAATCACATTTCAAAGTCCAAACAGTTTTTTTATTAGTTGAAATTTGCAGACCTGTGTAATAGTATGAGATAAGAAAATAAAGACTACAATTAGTTGAAATTTTGATTTTATTGGTTTTGACATTAAAAGGATATGTTAAAACAGTTAAAAAATATGTAAATTGAAGATTTATTAATAATAAATCATCCAATGTTGTTTGCCTGCTGTTTTTTTTTTCCATTATTGTCTTTAATAACAGCTAGCATGTAATTGAAGTAAGAAATGTGAGCAATTTAAATTACTTTACCATGAGTAAATTTATGTACTACTAAAAATCCAAGATTGTTTGGTTGTAATTAAATACAGAAAAAATGGCACAAAATACCACCACATTTCTAAGAATCCTATACCTCATATGAAAATAGAAATAAAATAAAATAAGTTTTCTTTAAGTCAGTCAATGGATTTCTGAGTTATTTCCATGTTTTCTGCTGATGTCATCATTCTGTAAAATGTCATTTTTTAAAGTTGCAGATTACTGCCTTATAACTATACGTAAATTGTCTCACAGGTTAATTTGGGTGTAATATTGAAATTATCTTGTGTTTTCTATAACTTCTGAGTAGTAGGTGACTCTGGTAGCCAATAGGTAGAGTAGTATATAACTATAAATTTTGTTATAACTTAGATATTGTGAATTAAAATTTATTATTTATATATATGAAATTGAATATTGTCTGTCCTCTATTCACTTCTAAACCCTTTGACCAATAGATTTTTTATAGTTACTCTCCAGGACCCTGTGGAAAATAAAGGGTAAGTCTAGGTGACAAACAGCTAAATAAGAAAGTCAATGACATAGTTTGTTTCATTTAAAACAGATTTTGTCATTGGCTTTCTTATTTAGCTGCATGCCATCTAGACATGCCCTTATACTACTATAAATGTTTGACATCACATTCAAATGATTTCATCCCCCTATTAACTTCTAAACTATTTGACAAACCCAGGTTAAAGTTTTCATAGTTACTCTCTAGGACACTATGAAAAATATAGGCTACTAAGATACCTCAACAAGCCACTTCTCCTCTTGATTTCATCTTCTTGAAACTTTGTGATAAAGTTTTGAATTCTTTCTAATTGTAATCTAGAAGTTGTATTTGATGGAAAAAGCTGAAAGTTAGTTTTGGTTGGGAAACTCTTTATCTTTTTGTTTTTTGAAAAAATGAAATACATAAAATATTTCTTTATTAATAAAAACAGTTTGAAAGATATTGTCTACTGTTAGTAAAAATAACATTAATTTTGTAGGGTTAGAAACTAAATTTACAAGCCCTGTAAATTTTCTTCTAGTCCAGATTAAAATCCTCAGCTACCTCTTTCAAAGGCTCTGTATAGAAATACAGAATGCATTGAGTCTATGAGTGTTAATTTGGAGCAAAATTAAAATTAAGTTAAAGAAGTTTAACTTATGGAGAGTCTATTGATAAATACAATTCCATTTTATAACTTTTATATACAGTGTATATAAAAATCAATTTATATTATTTGAAATAACATAAAATAAATGCATCAGTTGATTTAAATAAAATCATATTTGAAGTACAATACAATAAATACATTTATATTTATAAAGAAAATTAGAAAATGATAATCATTATTTGCATGTGTTTTTTTCACATTCAAACAAATTTTTCTATTTTAGCATTTGTTAATTTATGTAAAATATTATAGGTAAAAGGAAAGCAAACTGTTGGTGAAAATATTGCTGATAATGGTGGTCTAAAAGCAGCATTCAATGTAAGTATAAATAAAGTTTAAATAAATTTAATTGATAAAAATTAGAAAATAAAATCAACGAGCTGAAACAATTATGAACTAACATGCCCTTTACTGCCCTAAAATATAGAATTCATACATTATATAACATATACATAGGTATGGTGTTTGTTGTGAGAAGCTCATACAAATCCACGAATGAAAAGCTACAAAAAGAAAGACACAAAATTCAATTATATCACACAGTATTCTTTATTCTCTCTGAACTGGTTCTTTTTCTTTTTCTTTTTTTTTTTTTTTTGGAATTTCAACTTTACAAACTTTATGCCTTTCTTCTATACACAAAGAAAAAGGAACAGGCTTGTCCTCCACTATCACCGGGGTTCGTAAACGTGACAATCATCAAAATAACAAAAACTAATTATATAACTAACATCTAACTTATGTCTATCTTATAACTAATGAAAAATAAGAGTATAAGACAGGTGGATATGGAAACAAAATGTAGGGAGAATGGAAATACCCAAGATTTCTTTTGATATGTATATACGCTTTCGGATTATGGTGCCAACTTGATACCTTTCACTCCAAAGTCTATACGGCTAGATCTTGATATTGAAAAAATTCTACCTTTTCCTTGGATTATTTGTTGTCCTTATGACTCCCTTTTTACCTTTTTTTTTTTTTTTCCAAAATTGTCTCTTTTCTTTCTTCGTATGTGTGTGGTGTATATATATATATATGCTTTTATGAATTTTTGACAAAAACTTTGTAAAGCCTTTGTATCCAAACATTATGTGATTGAAACATTTGAGAGATCATTTTTAGGTGTATTTGTAGTTGTTAGTAAAAATCACATTTCAAAGTCCAAACAGTTTTTTTATTAGTTGAAATTTGCAGACCTGTGTAATAGTATGAGATAAGAAAATAAAGACTACAATTAGTTGAAATTTTGATTTTATTGGTTTTGACATTAAAAGGATATGTTAAAACAGTTAAAAAATATGTAAATTGAAGATTTATTAATAATAAATCATCCAATGTTGTTTGCCTGCTGTTTTTTTTTTTCATTATTGTCTTTAATAACAGCTAGCATGTAATTGAAGTAAGAAATGTGAGCAATTTAAATTACTTTACCNCCTTTTTTTTTTTTTTTCCAAAATTGTCTCTTTTCTTTCTTCCTCTTTCTTGCCACTCCTTAACCTTAACTTCAGGTCACGAGCACTCCTTTTTCCTTCTGCTTTCTTCAGGATCTTCACCCAGAGTGATTCTTTTTCTGTCCATTTTGCCCCAGGGCCCCACTCTCTCTTTTGTTCTTATTTTCGTGGAAAAGATAATCCTATCCAAGGGCAAAAGGGTTAGACAAGAAAGTTCTAGAAGGAACAAAGAAACAGGAAGGAAGACTAGGATTAATTCAAAATAAAATATACAAAGTATACAATATCGTAGCCAACAGCCACATAGGTATAGTGATTGAAATAGAGGAGTAGAAATGACAATAATCTTCCAGCATTTGTAACCATCTTGATAGAATTATAATGTTCTCGCCTTTGTAATGTCTTTTTGTCCTTTCTTACTTACGTGCCATCACCAACTGTTGTCTTCCCTCACTTCTCCCCTTATTTGTCTCTCTCTCTCATTCTCCTTGATTCCCTCGCAACACCTCGTAAATTTATTGTCTTAACAGTTTAGGAATGTTACTTGTCTAATTAGCTAAATCCCACATATATAATATATAAAATTATATATATAATTTATGAACAAAGCATTAAATTTTTAATGATACTACACATATTTGTGTGTATAGTACTCTCTGGTTATTGTGGACTTCTAGGTACCAAGATACTTGTTTTACTATATCTTCCACTATAACAGGAATGTCTTTTTTTAACCTAAGTAGCAACAGACAAAATAAAATACACTATACAGTATTTGAATGAATATTATAATATAATAAAATGAAAAATATTTACACAAAACACAGAAAAGTTCATCAGTTAATATTGAAATAGTCCATTATTTGCTGTTGCTTTCTGCATCCTCTTCTAATAAATATTTTTTTTCAAGAGTCTGGCTTTTCCCATATGTGATTCCACATTATCTGTAGATTCTAAAAACCTTAGGACAGTCTAATAACTTCCAATGCTTCTTTACTGTTGGAACAGTTTCTTTATTCTTGTTTTTGCCGTCTTCACTCTTGCTTTCTTTCATGGTGTCTTTCACAGCCTCAACAATTGCATCATCTGACAGGATTTCATTTATTATCATGTTAGAATTCATGTTGATAAAATCTTCAACTTAACAAAGTTGTCATTAGCATTAATGTATTGCAACAGATTCTTCATTTGGATCTACGGCTTAAACCAGGGCTTCTTAAACTATGGGTCGCGACCCCATTTGGGGTCGCTTAGCGAAATCTTGGGGTCGCGAGATTTTAATGAAAAATTGTGAGAGTTTGAAAATGGCAAGCTTTGTGTCATAGGTTTCGTGAGTTGCTCTTTGTGTCACTTCTGGTGCAGGGAGACAATGATTTAGCAACACTGATTGTAGTATTAACTAGTGCAGTGTTGTCGCTTTTCCGTGTATTCAGTTGTCTCTTCCATTGTAACACAAGAGACAAGGTAGTACATTATTATTGTTTTTGCAAATTTGTATATATCTTTATTTTATATATTTTTTTGGGGTCGCTAAAAAATCACAATCATAAATGGGGTCGTGAATAAAAAAAGTTTAAGAAGCCCTGGCTTAAACAATTGTGATTGTGTTCTGCACACAACCCTCCCAATTTTTTTGACCTGCAGTTTTTGCAAAAATTATCCAGTGAAATTTTTGAGGCACTTATATAGCACAAAATTTTCAGTGAAATTTATAAATTTAAATTTTTAAGTTTTTAAAAAGAAAATGACTCATTTGAAATGAAAGTTCTATAATTGAGCCATTGCAAATGAAAATGGTTTAACTTTGTATTTTAATTAAAAAATTGAGTTAATGATGACATTAGTTACATTTCTGTGTGATCTTTTTTATAAAATAATTAGACTTTTTATAAAATATAAAACACATTTAAAATCATGTCATAATACCAATATATTATCAACTACTGATATTTTTCAATCAATATAAATGCAAACTTTTAAGTATCTTGATTTAAAAGTAAGTGGACTTAAACTACTTTCATTTGCAACAGGGAATTTGAAAATTATAGTAAGTTAATTATATACAGTAGTAGCTCAGGATACAAAATTAATTCGTTCCAAAACTGAGATCATATCATGAAAATGCTGTAAGGTGAATCATTTTTCCCCATATGATTACATGTAAAATCAAATAATCCATTCCAACATGAAAAACACACTCAAATTAAAGCTAAGTAGTACATTGAAAAAAAATAACTTTAGTCAGGAAAACATTGAAAAATGTGTTTTGTAGTTGTAAATGTATAAATAACCATAATAGAATAATAATTGATAAAAAAAAAAAATTATGTTTTATTTGCACTTTACCTTTGAGGATAGACGACGGTGGAGGTGTGAACTGGTGGTGGAGGTGAGGGAGAAGGGAAATGATGTTAAAACTTAACTTACATAACATAATGTAACAATAACTTAAAAATAACTTAACACTAATTTTTTAACTTTTCTGTTTTATATATTTTTTAAAATTTTTTATTCACTGCTTTTTGCTTTCTTTCCTTCACTTCCACCAGCATTTTCACTAGATAGAGGTTGCTTGGTAAAATATCTATCCAAAGAGGTTTGGCTTTGCCTACTTTTTAAAATGTTTCTAAAATGACTTAGGCAAATGTCATTANGCCGCTGTATAACCCACTCCCCATGTATTTTTCGCAATACTTGATAGAGCGTTGGAGACTTGGGCCGCTTTTGCACTAACTTTTTCAACATGTTTTGTCAATAGTAGTTGTTGGTCTAGAACAGAGCTTCTTAAACTATGGGTCGCGACCCCATTTGGGGTCGCTTAGCGAAATCTTGGGGTCGCGAGATTTTAATGAAAAATATTGAAAATAATTTGTGAGAGTTTGAAAATGGCAAGCTTTGTGTCATAGGTTTCGTGAGTTGCTCTTTGTGTCACTTCTGGTGCAGGGAGACAATGATTTAGCAACACTGATTGTAGTATTAACTAGTGCAGTGTTGTCGCTTTTCCGTGTATTCAGTTGTCTCTTCCATTGTAACACAAGAGACAAGGTAGTACATTATTATTGTTTTTGCAAATTTGTATATATCTTTATTTTATATATTTTTTTGGGGTCGCTAAAAAATCACAATCATAAATGGGGTCGTGAATAAAAAAAGTTTAAGAAGCCCTGGCTTAAACAATTGTGATTGTGTTCTGCACACAACCCTCCCAATTTTTTTGACCTGCAGTTTTTGCAAAAATTATCCAGTGAAATTTTTGAGGCACTTATATAGCACAAAATTTTCAGTGAAATTTATAAATTTAAATTTTTAAGTTTTTAAAAAGAAAATGACTCATTTGAAATGAAAGTTCTATAATTGAGCCATTGCAAATGAAAATGGTTTAACTTTGTATTTTAATTAAAAAATTGAGTTAATGATGACATTAGTTACATTTCTGTGTGATCTTTTTTATAAAATAATTAGACTTTTTATAAAATATAAAACACATTTAAAATCATGTCATAATACCAATATATTATCAACTACTGATATTTTTCAATCAATATAAATGCAAACTTTTAAGTATCTTGATTTAAAAGTAAGTGGACTTAAACTACTTTCATTTGCAACAGGGAATTTGAAAATTATAGTAAGTTAATTATATACAGTAGTAGCTCAGGATACAAAATTAATTCGTTCCAAAACTGAGATCATATCATGAAAATGCTGTAAGGTGAATCATTTTTCCCCATATGATTACATGTAAAATCAAATAATCCATTCCAACATGAAAAACACACTCAAATTAAAGCTAAGTAGTACATTGAAAAAAAATAACTTTAGTCAGGAAAACATTGAAAAATGTGTTTTGTAGTTGTAAATGTATAAATAACCATAATAGAATAATAATTGATAAAAAAAAAAAATTATGTTTTATTTGCACTTTACCTTTGAGGATAGACGACGGTGGAGGTGTAAATTGGTGGAGGGAGAAGGGAAATGATACTAAAACTTAACTTACATAACATAATGTAACAATAACTTAAAAATAACTTAACACTAATTTTTTAACTTTTCTGTTTTATATATTTTTTAAAATTTTTTATTCACTGCTTTTTGCTTTCTTTCCTTCACTTCCACCATCACTTTCACTGGATAGAGGTTGCTTGGTAAAATATCTATACAAAGAGGTTTGGCTTTCCCTACTTTTTAAAATGTTTCTAAAATGACTTAGGCAAATGTCATTACTCTGAGCAGCAATACAGCCAGTGTGAACCTTTTTTGGGATGTTTCTTTTCAATAAAATCAGTCACTTTCTGATAATACCTCAAGATTTCCTTTATCAAGTGAGATTCTTCCACAATGAAGCAAACACACGGACTGAGACTATAAACAGAAGTGAATAAAAAATGGCACTGCGAAATAATGTAACGTCGTTTGGTGAGTTTTTTGTTCGTATCGTGGAGCAAAAATATGTTTGAATTTCATGTCGTATCCTGAAAATTTCATATGCTGGATTGTTTGTATCCTGAGGTACTACTGTAGTTAAGTATATAGTAAATTATAAGTATAATTAATTAATAATTATAAGTTAAGTATATAGTAAGAGCAAAGTGCTTTCCTATTTTATTAATGGAATAAATGTAAATGTAAATGTAATTATATTTTGTAAATCATATTTTGTAATAATTATTTCACTCATGGCAATTTATACATATAATTTACTATAAAACTTTGACTAATTTTTAAATATTTGTATTTTTAGGCTTACACAGATTGGGTGAAGGAAAATCATCTGGAATCACCTCTGCCTGGAGTCAACTTAACACATAATCAATTATTTTTCATTGGATTTTCTCAAGTATGGTGTTCATCAAGTACTCCAGAAACCATGCATCTTACCATATTAAATGATGCACATACTCCTGGACCTTATCGGTTTGTATTCTAATATAATATTTTTTGAATTCATTGTTGTTAATATTATGTGAAACCTGTACATTTTGCTTATTATTATCAATCATTTCTAGAGTTATAGGGACCTTATCCAATTCTAAAGATTTTGCCAGAGAGTTTCAGTGTCGTCTAAACACTCCAATGAACCCAGATAAGAAATGTGAAATTTGGTGATGGATGATAGTATCAGGTTAAAATAACTTAATATATTTTATTTTACTATTGATAGATTTAAAACAACTTTTGTTTTACCTCTATATTAACAACTTTACTAAAGTGCATAATAAAAAAAATATATATATAGCCACATTTACTGTTATGAGGAAGTTTGAAAAGAGCAAAGTGCTTCCCTGTTTTATTAATGAAATAAATTAAATGATACAAGTATACAAAAAAACAATAAACATGGCTCATCAACATTTAATTAATCACAGAATTCATATCAATTTCCAAAAAAAAATTATTAAAATGCCATTAAATTCATTTATACTTTTATTTTTGCTACTTTGTACAATAATATATATTTGATAAGGATTATTACATACATAGGAATTAATTATCAAGCCTTTTACGTTGCCAAAATTATGAAATTGTCTATAATTATTTTAAAAATTCAATTCTAAGAAAGATATATAACTAGCTGTTGATAATTTTAAATATTATAAAGCTACAAGTGATTTTAAACTAATGTTGGCACTTGTTAAGAATAAATAAGTGTAACCAATAATAAGTTTTTAAATATGATTATATTAACTATTAAAACCAGAAATATTAAATAAATCTGGTATTTTACTTAATTATTTCATTTAAATTACATTGAACTAAATAAATTTACTTTTTCAGTCACTTTAACTTCAACATTTTTCTGCTTTATTGGAGACTAAATTAATAGCTTTCTTAATTCTGAATAGTTTTAGACCCTTCAGGCTATTATTAACAGTGAAAAATCATTATAACTCTTCTAACTCTACATTCTTTAAATTCATAACAATTTCCAAAAAATGTAGAAAATTGTTGATTTAATTAATTAATTTAGCTATGTTTTAATTTTTAATAACTGCTTAATGAGTTAATTAAAAATATTTAAATAATTTCTTACAGAATATAAAAGTTGTAATCTGACTTCATTGCTGTTCTACTAGGAGAGTGTTTTGATTATAAGAATGAGAATTTTCCTAATGTTCTGATAAACATTTGTTTGTTTATAATTGAAAGATAATGGTTATTTCTTTGTTATTTATATTGTATTATTGTTAATTTTGAATTACTTAATAAGTTTTATTATTATAATGAATTACATTAAAAAATTTTAATATATTACTACATTACATTATCAGATTTAAAATATAATATAATTTAATATATTATAAAATAATTTTTAAGAGATTTAATAGAAATTGAGAATGTGTGCAAATTAATGAAGTATACGCATTTATATAAATTATAATTGCATCTATTTTAATACTTCCAACATTTTAAGCTGCTCAATTCAATTTGCTGTTATTATGTAGTTTTCAAGCATTTAGTTACATGAACTTAATGTTTGCTACTTAATATATAGTATATATATAATTATTATATAATGATTAATTATAATTATAATATTTTAATATATAATTATTAATTATAATTAATAATTTGTTGTTGATTTGTTGATAGGGTTAAATTTTGAATTTTTAGCATTAAATTCAATTTTTTAAAAGTATTGAGAAATTTTTAAATCAAAAATTTAAGATTTTTAATTGTAATGAGTCACCATAAAATACTGAAATAATTTTGTACCAAATATGAACATTGAAGATTAGATTTTTGAAAGTTGATTATATCAACTGATAGGCTGGTTGGAATATAGGCATAAATCATACAAAATACTTTTTCTGTATATTTGCTTGCAACATTTTTATCATCTTTATATAGGAGTGATTATAGGCTGGTGATATCATAATACATTGTTAAACTTTAAAAATAGTTAAATACTAATTTCCTCATCCCTTTTGACCAAATAAGATTGGTGCACTTGACTTACACGTACTCATATATCAAATCAACATTTTCAAGATAATGAATATCTCGAAAATTGTTTTTTGTATAAAAATTGGCATTAAAGACAGCATTTACTGTAAATAATAAACAAAATAATATATGTGATAATGAAAGTAAAATAATAAATTAAATTCATCAATAAATTAACAGTATTTCACAATAAGAAAATTGAGTTTGCAGCATGGTATATTATTTTGCAAAAACAGTTGGTTTTACACAGAAATGTACATGAATGCAAACACAAATATAAAAACTATAAAAAATTGTATTTCAAATATATTTAGTAGTTTAATCTGGAGATAGATATGTTAGATAACATATCAATCTCCATAATAACTACTAAATATACTTGAATATATCAGAATATTATCAACATGAACATATGAATCATCATTAGAAAACAAAATTTTGTAAATACTATAAATGGCCAAATACCAATATTGGCAATTAAGTAATATAAAATTTGAGAAAAATAAATTGTAATTACAATGATTAGAAAAGCATGATATTATTAATATTAAATTTTTTAAAATAAATATTATTAAATATGACACAGTTAAAAACATAATGTCAACATATGAAATATTACAAGAATAAATTTTTGTGATATTTCATATCTTGACATTATCAAGCTTTCTTATTGTGTTAACCATGCTAAGTAACAAGAATAATTTTGAAAAGTAATTAGCAACAATATAATATAATACTGCCATAATTACAATTATTTTATGACTGTGTAATATTAAATTTTAATAGTTTAGAATTAATTTTANATTTAAAGTGAAATGTTTCTAAGCTTAAAAGTCTGTGTTCATTTTATGTATTTTTAAAAAATAAAATGTTTATGAATTACAATTTGAATTTTCAAAAATGGTCAAGTAACTCTGAAGATGAAGGAATTGTCTTTTGAAATTGTTCAGCTTATGTCATTCTTGGATCCTGTAACCACAGTTTGCTCTAGTTAAATTTCTATTATCAACAATAATTTGGTGCCTCCTGGAGAAAAAAAAATATGAAAAAGTTATAATTGTTTAAAAAAAAATTATTAAACATTAAAAATTAACAGTGCCAATGTTGCATAAATTTCAAGCAAGATATTACAATTTTTAAAAATCAAAAAATTATAGTACTTCTATTTTCCATAGTATATCTTACTAAAACTTCACAAACTATATAGAATATCAATTAATAATATAAAGCTTTAAATGTAATGCACTTATTGTCAAATTTACACTACATTATATAAATTCATTGGGACTATGCTGGCTGCTATTATCTCTTCTTACTTCATTTGCTTGTCTCTGTTCTTGATCACAGCTGATATTATCTGTATTTGCAGATCTCTACATAGAAAGCAGACACAGTTGAAATAGTTAAGATTATACACTCTGCCTGCAAGCAGTGATGCTGCCACATAAAAGTACCATAATCAGATCAATTGTAATTGCTTTTTTCGATAGAGGAGTTAGTTTGTGTTAAAATTAGGAAAAATTTAATTGTGCCATGAAGAACAACTATATTTTGATATAAATTCCACAAATCAGTAGATGATTTTATCACCTTTAATGCCTTCAGTCTGCATAATTTACACATGTTACACCTACTTTGAGTCAGTCTTGTCTATAACCAAGTTTATTAAAAGGTTACATTCAATTTAAGGTAGTTATTTTTTACATTATTATTATTTTTTATATTCTATATTTTGTCTTATATGCATCAATTTTAAATGAATCAATCTTTATGTATAATTCAACATACTTTTCTCTTCTATTTACATTCCAATTTTATTGGTTTTATTTCAGTATATTTTCAACCTTCATGTCATTTTCCAACAAGCCTGTCAGTTTGGTTTATGCTATTAAATTTAATCTCATCATAAATAAAATTGTTGAAAAATAGTATCATTTTTATATAAATTATGTAGTATCTTTAAAAATTTATGAATTATATTATACAGAATGTGCTTATAAGAATATATGCCAAATTTAAGATTGTAATTCATTCTATTGACATGTTCAATATAGTTTAATATATGTAACAATAACATTCCACATTAGAATATCTATAATAAATTTTGACATTAAATTCTATATTTATGTACTGGATGATTAAACAAAAGTAAAACTCACAAGTAGTAGTATCAAGAGTTAGTGACATTGTGAGTGAAACTTTATGATTCTGAACAGTAATGCAACTTGCATAGCTGGCTCTTATGTTGTCAAGTTGTTGAATAATATTGCCAAACTCTTTGTACCACTTCTGCAGAATTATATTTTTGGTTGATCATCCAGTAATTCTTAACCAAAGAATATATAATGCTTATTTATAAGCAAAAATAAAAAAACTGATAATTTTTTATGTTAGTCAGCTTCCCTTACGCACATCATCACTACCATTGTCTACCATTGCCACTGATAGATTATTAGAGAATAAATTGTTAATATATTGTTAATTGATGACATAACTGAGTTTTGCTAACTTTAAACAATTTTCTCCCATTTTAAATGCTCATATCATTAACATATTACAGTAGAACCTTGAAAACTCGGCTCTCGATAACCCGGCACTCCGGATAACTCGGCCACACCCTGGCAGGGCAAAAAAATCCTTAGTTAATTAATTTTTATTTATAGACAGCTTTATAAAAGTATAAAAGCTCTCATAAAGTATTTTTCTGAGGTCTGTCTTATCAGGTGAATTACTGTACACAGTGTATTCATTAATTTTTTCATTTTCATGTAGTAAAGGCTCTATGCCTTCATAAAGGTCGTACTTTTCCTTTGTTTAATGGTATTTGGGCAGTTTATTCTCTGTTGTATTCTCAAGCAAACAATACATACAAGTACAGTACAGTATTTACTTATCCTTTTTTAACCCCATTCCCGATAACCCGGAAATTTCACAAACTCGGCCACCCTTCGGTCCACATTAGGCTGAGTTTTCGAGGTTCTACTGTACTATTATTGTAACACTTTTCAAATGAATTTTTGAAATTTTAGCCAACAAGATTATTCCAAAGTAAAATGCAAAATTTTAGATAATTTTTATTGGAATCATTGACACTTCTCTAAATTTTTATTATTATTAATGATAAATAAAATTCAAAATTGATATAGAAATTTTTTATAACAATTTTGAATTCATAAAATGATATTAACAAAATCTAACATCTATTAATTACAATGGATGAGTTTCTATAAATTTTGTATTTCTCAAATTTATAAACTCTTAAAGAGAGGAAAATTTTAGATTTTGATAAAATCAAAAACATTTTATCAATTATTATAAAATATTAATGAAAGCATCCTTTGAAAGGTTTCTGATTAAATTATTATTTTTTATCAAGTAATATTTAAAAATAGTTTTAAAATACAGAGTGGCTGAAAATTTAGATAACCAAGTTTGCTTGTTATTTGTGATTTAATTGTTTTGTTGAAACCAACAAATCATAAATAATAACTGTTCTAAATCTTCTTTAACCATTATTGAAATATATTTCAATTAACTGACTGTTGAGCCACCCCAAATTTTAAAGATTAAGATGCTAAGAAAAAATTTAAAAATTTTATCAATAATTGCATCTATAATATATTATGTCAATATTACATTAATTAATAAAAATATTAAAAGTATCAAACTTTTGGAAACATAAAATACAAATATTTTAGATTCTTTTATTTGATATATGTAATTCCTTTAAAGTTAAAAAAATATTTTATTTTTATGAAATTAATAATTTATTATTTTTATTTGAAAATTGTCTTAAATATTGGAGAAAAGTAAAACAAAATAGAAATTTATAATAGGTAATTAACATTATTAATCTGTTATAGATAACAATTATATTTATTAAATATATCAGTTAAATATTAAATATAGCATTTATTTTTTTTTCACTTTGTGTCACAACTTTTTCATGGAAATTACTTTTATTTACATTTTTACTTATCATAGCTCAAAAATTTATCTTTAAAAGCACATAAAATATTCTTATGTTTACCTACTACTGATTTTATTAGCTTGAATGTTTTTTGAGAAATTCTGCTATTAGAGACAAGGAATCACAGAATAGTTGATAAGTCAGTTTATTTATTTTTATAGTTAATTATTCCATTGTTTCGTTTTTTTTTTTGTTTTTTTTTTGTCCTCTGCTGATGGACTAAATTAGTAATTTGACACAAATATATTTTGTGTGTTTGTAAAGACAAAACTTAAAGATATTGTTAAAATTTTTTGAGAACATTACACAAATTGGCATTTGTATCTTTATATGAGATATAAAGAATATTTTACAAATATTTATTTTATTTTATGCAAAGTGATCCAAATAACATTACTTGGTGTTTTCTTTGAAAAAAATTTGATTAAAAACTTGACTTTATGCATTTGTGTTAACTGAACTTTTAAGATACAAAGCTAATATTTATCCATTATTTTTGAGAAAACATATTTTAAGATTGCAAAAATTAAAATCTTAAGTTTAACAAGAGAATTTATTTTCAATATTTTTAAACTTCTTCCATTTAAATACAGGAAAAGTATGTATTTAGTGAGATATAACTTAATCATTAAACAAAATCTATCCCACTATAAATACAGTATGAGACTATATTATTTTAAGAATTAATTTTATATCAAAAATATCAGTGATCATCATTATTACCATTTTTTAAAATTATAATTGCATCTTTTGATATATCAAGTATGTACAAACTGTATGCTTAATATATAAAGGAAATATTCACTATTATTCTTTCTTAATTATCACTCTGGTAAAGTGACGTTGAAAATGCAATCATGACTGAAGTAAGAAAATAACAATAAAACTACAATAAAAATTCAACAAAGAAATATTTTCATTCAGTTAAAGATATATAAAACATAAAAAGAATAATTCTTGAATATATTGAATACTTGGAAGTGCTTAAAAAACAGTTTATTGTTTTATGTTTTTCATGCCTTTTAAATGTATTAAACCCTGTTTTTGTTTCGATATAAGATGAATATTATATGTAAATAATGATATTTCTGTATTTATAATAGAAAATGAAAAATTTTTTCACATGCAGCGGAAAGAATATATAAATAAGTACAGCTGGATTCATGAATCTGTGCTGGACTGTTAAAAGGTGCAATAGCAGGGACCAGTCTATTTATTTAGTGAAGGGACAGATTGTTTGACGAATCTATGACAGGGTCATCGTGCGTTAAAAAAGGAGCTCTTGAACTTTATAAAACTTCCAGAGCCCTAATCGAATACTGTGCATTGCCCAATCAAGATATAAGAAACGATTTATACTGTACATCTTTGATAGGAAAGTTATATCTCACACTAATAGATTTTTCTGAACTAAAGAACGTTTCAATGACAATTTTTCCTACAAAATTACTAATGATTTTCAATATTAAAAGATAGCATAGACTAACTCTTTCATCAGATTTCGTATTTAATTACAGTCGACCCCCCATAACACTGTTTATTTTTCCATTTTATATGAATTCCATGTTGTACGAGTCACTTATATTTTACAAATACGTGTGCCGGGCTGTGAACGGCTCACATATTTGTAAAATCTAAGTGACTCATACAACATGGAATTCATATAAAACGGAAAAATCAACAGTGTTATGGGGGGTCTACTGTATTTTGAATTTTTATAAATAAGACATTTCAAAAATATATCTAACTTCTCCAAATGTAATATAAAAATAACCACTAATCTCTCCTTTACTGGAGTTCAATTTCCAAAACTACTTGTACATGAAAATTGTTTTCATGCACAAGTACTGTACTTTTGGACTCACTATAAATTTGAAGTTCTTAGCACCAAAACCGCTTTCTGCATGCATAAAATCTCGTAAATTTTACGCTTAATCCTGAAAATGGATTTACAGTGAGTGCAAGTATTTAGGTATGGAAATAAATTTTCTTAAAGTCTACTGTAGCTAAGTCTGCTTTATTATAAATCAGAGGTTAACAGTCAGTTCAAAATTAAAATTTTTCACTTCATAAATTTCACTGGTAATATAACACAGATGCACACCGATTGAATTTTTAAAAACTGAAATTTTAACAACAAAAACCGAGTAATTTTTTCAGGATCACTCTGTACAATGGAAACAAATATTTCTATTTTTGGATAAGGGCTTTCCTTTAGCGGAATTTTCCGTAAACGATACAAAATTTTATCCAAATCAAATCGTTTATACATATCCTTCACGTATATGTAATTTTGTATTCTCCAATTAATGTCTACTCGTAACTTGACTTTCAGATTATTTTTGACTTTGTTTATTTTTTGCTTTTTAAGAAACTTTCTAAATCGATATTAAATATTTTCTTATATTATTGATTGTACTTAAAAAAATTTGTTAAGATTTTAATTGTTCTAATGTTTGATGTATTAATTGTTTATAGTGTATATATGCAGAGGTGGAACTAAAGAATAGTTGATTAAAAAAAATTCGTAAATGTACACGGAAAATCAGGTACAAAAAATGGACTAAAATTATCTATAAATTCTCATCAGTTATAAATTGTAAATATATGTTACAAGTTATTATAATGTAAAGAAATTTTATAGAAAAGTTGAAAATTGAATAAGAAATATTTTCCAAAAAAACGAAAAAAATCAAATTTAGGTTTTATAGAATATAGTTCTGCCACTGTATATGTGTAAATACAAAATGTATACCTTTGTATTATTGTATATACTGTATAAGAACAAATTCAGATGAAATTATACAATCAGTAGCAATATATATATAAATATATATATATTATAATTATATAAATATAAAATAGAATATATATATTGTGTAAATCATTCAAGAAAAATTTTGTGCTTACGAAATTTCCGAGTGTATTTTTGATGTAACGCTGGAATTTGATTTATTTTGTCACCATATTTTGAAGACAAATAGATTTATTATGTAGTCCATTACATAAAATGATCATTAAAAAATAAATAAATAAATAAAAAAGAATATTTGCAAAATGTGATTGACAATTTAGCAGAGTTAATCCATCCAGTTATATATGTAAATTTAAAATATCTTTAAGGAATAAATATAATTTATCCAAATAATTTATTGATATGTATCTCAGTGTCAGAATTTATTTATATAAATACAGTAAAACCTGTCTATGGCGACCACCCACGGTTCCTTCAAAAAGTGGTCTTTTAGACAGGTGGTCGTCCAATACAGGTGGTCCTGTAATAACATATTTCCATATGTATTTTGCACACATTTTAGTCATTTCTATTAAGCAAAACTCGAGGTGAGCAAAAATAAGCGAATTTTTTCAACGATAGGGCTATATTGGTATTGTATTTTATTCTTATCGGATAACCCGATTTACAGGAATGGTCATGATATTATAAGACAGATTTAACACCAATACTTTAATTAAAGATTAATACAATACTCGCATTTTCTCGATTATAATGCACACTTTCTTTTTTCGGACTTAATTAATACGACTCGGTTGTTTTCGTTCGCTCCTCAGTTACGTGTATTACGTCTTCGATATACAAGCGCGTCCTATCTCTCCATCACTTTGCTTTTGATTTTCGTTAGTTTAATCTTATTTTAACTTTAAAAATACTGTATTTTTTTAATATTTAATATTTTCTTAATTAATTAAGTACAATAAGAAAAATTATTAATTAATAATAAAACGATTTTATTATTTTTTCTCATTATACGATTTCATTACAATTGCGGAATCGAAAAAGGAAGTAAAACTGATTTTTGCATTAATGCGTTTATTGTTTTTTGAATATTTTTCCTGCGAAAATTACTTGGATATTTATTTTTCTAAAATTATCATGGAAATAAGGTAGGTTGATACAGAAACTATTTATCGCACGTGTACTGTATATGAGCTTCAAAATAAATAAATAAAAATAGATTTTATCAAACGATGAGATCAGCCGATTAATTGTATCGTGTACAATATTTTACACCCCCAAGGAAAATACTGTAGGTCTAGGGTAAAATAAATTTTGTTTTCCCACAGTTAAACTTCGCCGCTAATTGCTGTTGTGATAACTTTAATACGATCTTCTAACGACAGCACTTTGCATTTCGGACATTTTCCAACAAACTGAAATGAATTTCCTTTGTTGCTAGACTAATTTATTAACACCTGCACCTAATTTCAAGGGTGGGAGAAGTGCCCGGGATGGGTTCGAACAAGAGTTTAGACCAGATACATTCGCGAAAGTGGTCGCTTATTACAGGTGTTGTATGTTGTTTCGGACCAAAAATCGATGCCCGCGGTCGCGTTACACAGGTGGTCGTTTAATACAGGTAACTTATACGAAGACTCTATGGATAAACTATTCCGTGCCAGAAATTTTTGCCCGTTTTGACAGGTGCCCGTCGAATGCAGGTGGTCTCCTAAGTAGTTTTCACTGTATCAGATATTAAGGTTGTCATTCAACACCATTTCATAAATATTAATATATTTCAACTGTGATTTTGATGTTATTAAAAATGAATTTTAAACCCCAATTTAAAGATTTTTAATCTAACAAAAAATGGGCCCAATTAATTAAACTTCAATAAGCCCCAGAGCGGTAGGCTGCTACCTTGACCGCTCGGCCATCCGGCCGTCTACGAAATATAGTAATTGGCCAATTGATGCCCAATTACTATATTTTCGTAAGACAGGTGATTTAAAAGTTATGAGGATGAATGGACTTTCCTTTTAATGTTATATAGATATAAAAACACTTTAATAATAATAGTAGTAGTACAGTAGAGTGTCGTTTATCCGAATCAATTGGGGACTGGGGTTGTTCGGATAACCAATTATGTACGGAAAAATATATTAATTTATCCCGTGTTGAAATTTTTCTCCATTGCGTGTCGCTTCGCGTTGAATTTTCGTCGATGTTAAGCCTAACGAAGACTATTGTATCGTTAAAAATTATTTTTTTATTTTGTACAAACAAAATAAATATATTGAAAAATATAAAAACAATAAAAAATTATACTTCAGAAGTTAATTTAGTATCAAAAACGTAAAATATTTGAGTAGCC
>NW_019384692.1:298804-299960 GCF_000671375.1 Centruroides sculpturatus | reverse complement strand
AAAAAATTTTAACTTATACAATAACTTATCTTGTTTTATTATTGTTACTTTTTAGTGTGTGGTAGTAGTACTGCTGATGAGGGGCATGCTAGCCCGAAACACGTGTAATATGTGTACAGAAACTATTACTACAGGTGATATAATAAAGAAATTTTGTTCTTTCCTGAACTAACTCTCATTGCTGTGTCAATCTTTAAACACCAGATTATGTCCTATTAATAAATTAAGTCCAAGTAGACAATTAAAAATAATAAAAAAATTATACTTCAGAAGTTAATTTAGTATCAAAAACGTAAAATATTTGAATAGCTGAAGACATAGCCAAAGATTACAGCGCCACAGCACTGGCGAAAATTTAAATTTGTCGACTGGAATTCCTTCGGATAAACGACGCTCTACTGTAGTAATTTTATTTTTATAATTGTGGTTCACTTGAATAAGATTTATCTTATATTTTCTCTCTTCAATACCTTTTTCAATTATATACAAAAGAATACAATATTTAATAATGCTGTAATTGACGACTATCGATACACACTGAAAAATATATACAGGTATACCTTGACTTACGTCGTTTTGAATTACGTCGTTCTCGATTATACGTCGTTTGTCAAAAAATATACTGTATGGAAAAATAAAAATCAGGTTTAAGTCATTTTATTCGACTTTACGTCTATCCGTCACAAATGTTGAAGTCGTAATCTATATATATATGAACATGTATGTCCCTATATTTCACTTTTTCGCAAAAACTACACATCGCACGTGAATGGTGTTTGTATGTGGTAGTAGCCCCAAGTCTCTATTCGTGCATAGGGGTGGTTGCGTCTCGATAGCTATAAGGGTGCGGGAGATATGGGCTTGAAAGTAGTTGAAAGTGGCTTTCTATTTCGAATGTTTTGTTCGAATTTGTTCGAATTTAATTCGAACATAAAATTCGAATATTGGTTCGATTATAGAAGGATCGTAAACGTTCCAGAAACGTTGAAAATAGTTCGTTCTAATTAGAGACCGGTCAAACGAATTAGTTTGACCGTTCAGAAATAGAATCGTTTGACCGTTCAGAAATAGAATCGGGACCAGGTCTCTAATTAGTCTGGAAACGGGGGACCTAATTCTTGCATTCTGTGAAAACGGGTAAGATTGGCTATAATGT